>NW_026907001.1:300000-379259 GCF_033978795.1 Nerophis ophidion | reverse complement strand
ACAAAGTTCATGTTTGGTTTTGGAGTTATGATTATAAACCTTTCATATTTAGGTTGACAGTCACACTGTTATATTGAATAAAAAAACTAACTTGTGTGTCTTTAGAAACCTTACAAAAGATCATTTTTCTAGTACTACTAACAAAAATACATATCTCTAGGCATTATTAGCCATTTTGCATGTGTTGTTTAGAAGTTATGTTTGAATACATTTTTATTGCTTTTTTCGCATCATGTCAGGATTCTAAGAACATTATAGTCATATTGAGTAAAAAACTACTTTTTGCATTTGCAAGATTTAAAAAAGCCTATGTTTCCAGTAGAACTCCCAAAGATGCATTATTTCAGGCATTATTAGCCATTTTCCATGTGTGGTGTAGGAGTTATGTTTAAATAACTGTCATATTGAGTGTTACAGTATACAGTCATATTGAGTAATACCTCATTTTTGTATTTGCAAACTATAGAAAAACAACTGTATCTAGTAAAACTCACATGTATTCAATATCACAGGCATTTTTAGACACTTTGCACGTTTGGATTAGGAATTATGTTGGAATATATTTTTATTGCTTTATTCGCATTATCTCAGGATTGTAAGTACATTACCGTCAAATTGAGTAAAACATTACTTTTTGTTTTTGCAAACGGTACCAAATGTTTTTTTTTTCAGGAAAACTCTCAAACATGCATTTCTTCAGGCATTATTAGACATATTGTATGTGTATTTTTGGAGTTATGTTTCATAAACTGACATTTTGAGTTTGACCAATATGAGGCCAGTAAAACCTGATTTTTGTATTTTTGAACCTTTCCAAAATACCTGATTCAGGTCAAACTCACATAAATTCAATATTACAGGCTTTTTTTAGACAAAGTTCATATTCTGTTTTGGAGTTATGATTATAAACCTTTCATGTTTAGGTTGACAGTCACACTGTTATATTGAATAAAAAAACTAACTTGTGTCTTTAGAAACCTTACAAAAGATCATTTTTCTAGTACTACTAACAAAAATACATATCTCTAGGCATTATTAGCCATTTTGCATGTGTTGTTTAGAAGTTATGTTTGAATACATTTTTATTGCTTTTTTCGCATTATCTCAGGATTCTAAGAAGATTATAGTCATATTGAGTAAAAAACTACTTTTTGCATTTGCAAGATTTAAAAAAGCATATGTTTCGAGTAAAACTCCCAAAGATGCATTATTTCAGGCATTATTAGCCATTTTCCATGTGTGGTGTAGGAGTTATGTTTAAATAACTGTCATATTGAGTGTTACAGTATACAGTCATATTGAGTAATACACTAATTTTTGTATTTGCAAACCATAGAAAAACAACTGTATCTAGTAAAACTCACATGTATTCAATATCACAGGCATTTTTAGACACTTTGCACGTTTGGATTAGGAATTATGTTGGAATACATTTTTATTGCTTTATTCGCATTATCTCAGGATTCTAAGTACATTACTGTCAAATTGAGTAAAACATTACTTTTTGTTTTTGCAAACGGTACCAAATGTTTTTTTTTTCAGGAAAACTCACAAAGATGCATTTCTTCAGGCATTATTAGACATATTGCATGTGTATTTTTGGAGTTATGTTTCATAAACTGACATTTTGAGTTTGACCAATATGAGGCCAGTAAAACCTGATTTTTGTATTTTTGAACCTTTCCAAAATACCTGATTCAGGTCAAACTCCCATAAATTCAATATTACAGGCTTTTTTAGACAAAGTTCATGTTTGGTTTTGGAGTTATGATTATAAACCTTTCATATTTAGGTTGACAGTCACACTGTTATATTGAATAAAAAAACTAACCTGTGTCTTTAGAAACCTTACAAAAGATCATTTTTCTAGTACTACTAACAAAAATACATATCTCTAGGCATTATTAGCCATTTTGCATGTGTTGTTTAGAAGTTATGTTTGAATACATTTTTATTGCTTTTTTCGCATTATCTCAGGATTCTAAGAACATTATAGTCATATTGAGTAAAAAACTACTTTTTGCATTTGCAAGATTTAAAAAAGCCTATGTTTCCAGTAGAACTCCCAAAGATGCATTATTTCAGGCATTATTAGCCATTTTCCATGTGTGGTGTAGGAGTTATGTTTAAATAACTGTCATATTGAGTGTTACAGTATACAGTCATATTGAGTAATACCTCATTTTTGTATTTGCAAACTATAGAAAAACAACTGTATCTAGTAAAACTCACATGTATTCAATATCACAGGCATTTTTAGACACTTTGCACGTTTGGATTAGGAATTATGTTGGAATACATTTTTATTGCTTTATTCGCATTATCTCAGGATTCTAAGTACATTACTGTCAAATTGAGTAAAACATTACTTTTTGTTTTTGCAAACGGTACCAAATGTTTTTTTTTTCAGGAAAACTCACAAAGATGCATTTCTTCAGGCATTATTAGACATATTGCATGTGTATTTTTGGAGTTATGTTTCATAAACTGACATTTTGAGTTTGACCAATATGAGGCCAGTAAAACCTGATTTTTGTATTTTTGAACCTTTCCAAAATACCTGATTCAGGTCAAACTCCCATAAATTCAATATTACAGGCTTTTTTAGACAAAGTTCATGTTTGGTTTTGGAGTTATGATTATAAACCTTTCATATTTAGGTTGACAGTCACACTGTTATATTGAATAAAAAAACTAACTTGTGTCTTTAGAAACCTTACAAAAGATCATTTTCTAGTACTACTAACAAAAATACATATCTCTAGGCATTATTAGCCATTTTGCATGTGTTGTTTAGAAGTTATGTTTGAATACATTTTTATTGCTTTTTTCGCATTATCTCAGGATTCTAAGAAGATTATAGTCATATTGAGTAAAAAACTACTTTTTGCATTTGCAAGATTTAAAAAAGCATATGTTTCGAGTAAAACTCCCAAAGATGCATTATTTCAGGCATTATTAGCCATTTTCCATGTGTGGTGTAGGAGTTATGTTTAAATAACTGTAATATTGAGTGTTACAGTATACAGTCATATTGAGTAATACACTAATTTTTGTATTTGCAAAACATAGAAAAACAACTGTATCTAGTAAAACTCACATGTATTCAATATCACAGGCATTTTTAGACACTTTGCACGTTTGGATTAGGAATTATGTTAGAATACATTTTTATTGCTTTATTCGCATTATCTCAGTATTCTAAGTACATTACTGTCAAATTGAGTAAAACATTACTTTTTGTTTTTGCAAACGGTACCAAATGTTTTTTTTTTCAGGAAAACTCACAATGATGCATTTCTTCAGGCATTATTAGACATATTGCATGTGTATTTTTGGAGTTATGTTTCATAAACTGACATTTTGAGTTTGACCAATATGAGGCCAGTAAAACCTGATTTTTGTATTTTTGAACCTTTCCAAAATACCTGATTCAGGTCAAACTCCCATAAATTCAATATTACAGGCTTTTTTAGACAAAGTTCATGTTTGGTTTTGGAGTTATGATTATAAACCTTTCATATTTAGGTTGACAGTCACACTGTTATATTGAATACAAAAACTAACTTGTGTCTTTAGAAACCTTACAAAAGATAATTTTTCTAGTACTACTAACAAAAATACATATCTCTAGGCATTATTAGCCATTTTGCATGTGTTGTTTAGAAGTTATGTTTGAATACATTTTTATTGCTTTTTTCGCATTATCTCAGGATTCTAAGAACATTATAGTCATATTGAGTAAAAAACTACTTTTTGCATTTGCAAGATTTAAAAAAGCCTATGTTTCCAGTAGAACTCCCAAAGATGCATTATTTCAGGCATTATTAGCCATTTTCCATGTGCGGTGTAGGAGTTATGTTTAAATAACTGTCATATTGAGTGTTACAGTATACAGTCATATCGAGTAATACCTCATTTTTGTATTTGCAAACTATAGAAAAACAACTGTATCTAGTAAAACTCACATGTATTCAATATCACAGGCATTTTTAGACACTTTGCACGTTTGGATTAGGAATTATGTTGGAATATATTTTTATTGCTTTATTCGCACTATCTCAGGATTCTAAGTACATTACTGTCAAATTGAGTAAAACATTACTTTTTGTTTTTGCAAACGGTACCATATGTTTTTTTTTCAGGAAAACTCTCAAACATGCATTTCTTCAGGCATTATTAGACATATTGCATGTGTATTTTTGGAGTTATGTTTCATAAACTGACATTTTGAGTTTGACCAATATGAGGCCAGTAAAACCTAATTTTAGTATTTTTGAACCTTTCCAAAATACCTGATTCAGGTCAAACTCACATAAATTCAATATTACAGGCTTTTTTAGACAAAGTTCATGTTTGGTTTTGGAGTTATGATTATAAACCTTTCATATTTAGGTTGACAGTCACACTGTTATATTGAATAAAAAAACTAACTTGTGTCTTTAGAAACCTTACAAAAGATCATTTTTCTAGTACTACTAACAAAAATACATATCTCTAGGCATTATTAGCCATTTTGCATGTGTTGTTTAGAAGTTATGTTTGAATACATTTTTATTGCTTTTTTCGCATTATCTCAGGATTCTAAGACCATTATAGTCATATTGAGTAAAAAACTACTTTTTGCATTTGCAAGATTTAAAAAAGCCTATGTTTCCAGTAGAACTCCCAAAGATGCATTATTTCAGGCATTATTAGCCATTTTCCATGTGTGGTGTAGGAGTTATGTTTAAATAACTGTCATATTGAGTGTTACAGTATACAGTCATATTGAGTAATACCTCATTTTTGTATTTGCAAACTATAGAAAAACAACTGTATCTAGTAAAACTCACATGTATTCATATCACAGGCATTTTTAGACACTTTGCACGTTTGGATTAGGAATTATGTTGGAATATATTTTTATTGCTTTATTCGCACTATCTCAGGATTCTAAGTACATTACTGTCAAATTGAGTAAAACATTACTTTTTGTTTTTGCAAACGGTACCAAATGTTTTTTTTTCAGGAAAACTCTCAAACATGCATTTCTTCAGGCATTATTAGACATATTGCATATGTATTTTTGGAATTATGTTTCATAAACTGACATTTTGAGTTTGACCAATATGAGGCCAGTAAAACCTAATTTTTGTATTTTTGAACCTTTCCAAAATACCTGATTCAGGTCAAACTCACATAAATTCAATATTACAGGCTTTTTTAGACAAAGTTCATGTTTTGTTTTGGAGTTATGATTATAAACCTTTCATATTTAGGTTGACAGTCACACTGTTATATTGAATAAAAAAACTAACTTGTGTCTTTAGAAACCTTACAAAAGATCATTTTCTAGTACTACTAACAAAAATACATATCTCTAGGCATTATTAGCCATTTTGCATGTGTTGTTTAGAAGTTATGTTTGAATACATTTTTATTGCTTTTTTCGCATTATCTCAGGATTCTAAGAAGATTATAGTCATATTGAGTAAAAAACTACTTTTTGCATTTGCAAGATTTAAAAAAGCATATGTTTCGAGTAAAACTCCCAAAGATGCATTATTTCAGGCATTATTAGCCATTTTCCATGTGTGGTGTAGGAGTTATGTTTAAATAACTATCATATTGAGTGTTACAGTATACAGTCATATTGAGTAATACACTAATTTTTGTATTTGCAAACCATAGAAAAACAACTGTATCTAGTAAAACTCACATGTATTCAATATCACAGGCATTTTTAGACACTTTACACGTTTGGATTAGGAATTATGTTGGAATATATTTTTATTGCTTTATTCGCATTATCTCAGGATTGTAAGTACATTACTGTCAAATTGAGTAAAACATTACTTTTTGTTTTTGCAAACGGTACCAAATGTTTTTTTTTTCAGGAAAACTCTCAAACATGCATTTCTTCAGGCATTATTAGACATATTGTATGTGTATTTTTGGAGTTATGTTTCATAAACTGACATTTTGAGTTTGACCAATATGAGGCCAGTAAAACCAGATTTTGTATTTTTGAACCTTTCCAAAATACCTGATTCAGGTCAAACTCACATAAATTCAATATTACAGGCTTTTTTTAGACAAAGTTCATATTCTGTTTTGGAGTTATGATTATAAACCTTTCATGTTTAGGTTGACAGTCACACTGTTATATTGAATAAAAAAACTAACTTGTGTCTTTAGAAACCTTACAAAAGATCATTTTTCTAGTACTACTAACAAAAATACATATCTCTAGGCATTATTAGCCATTTTGCATGTGTTGTTTAGAAGTTATGTTTGAATACATTTTTATTGCTTTTTTCGCATTATCTCAGGATTCTAAGAACATTATAGTCATATTGAGTAAAAAACTACCTTTTGCATTTGCAAGATTTAAAAAAGCATATGTTTCGAGTAAAACTCCCAAACGTGCATTATTTCAGGCATTATTAGCCATTTTCCATGTGTGGTGTAGGAGTTATGTTTAAATAACTGTCATATTGAGTGTTACAGTATACAGTCATATTGAGTAATACACTAATTTTTGTATTTGCAAACCATAGAAAAACAACTGTATCTAGTAAAACTCACATGTATTCAATATCACAGGCATTTTTAGACACTTTGCACGTTTGGATTAGGAATTATGTTAGAATACATTTTTATTGCTTTATTCGTATTATCTCAGGATTCTAAGTACATTACTGTCAAATTGAGAAAAACATTACTTTTTGTTTTTGCAAACGGTACCAAATGTTTTTTTTTCAGGAAAACTCACAAAGATGCATTTCTTCAGGCATTATTAGACATATTGCATGTGTATTTTTGGAGTTATGTTTCATAAACTGACATTTTGAGTTTGACCAATATGAGGCCAGTAAAACCTGATTTTTGTATTTTTGAACCTTTCCAAAATACCTGATTCAGGTCAAACTCCCATAAATTCAATATTACAGGCTTTTTTAGACAAAGTTCATGTTTGGTTTTGGAGTTATGATTATAAACCTTTCATATTTAGGTTGACAGTCACACTGTTATATTGAATAAAAAAACTAACTTGTGTCTTTAGAAACCTTACAAAAGATCATTTTTCTAGTACTACTAACAAAAATACATATCTCTAGGCATTATTAGCCATTTTGCATGTGTTGTTTAGAAGTTATGTTTGAATACATTTTTATTGCTTTTTTCGTATTATCTCAGGATTCTAAGAACATTATAGTCATATTGAGTAAAAAACTACTTTTTGCATTTGCAAGATTTAAAAAAGCATATTCTTCGAGTAAAACTCCCAAAGATGCATTATTTCAGGCATTATTAGCCATTTTCCATGTGTGGTGTAGGAGTTATGTTTAAATAACTGTCATATTGAGTGTTACAGTATACAGTCATATTGAGTAATACCTCATTTTTGTATTTTTAAACCATAGAAAAACAACTGTATCTAGTAAAACTCACATGTATTCAATATCACAGGCATTTTAGACACTTTGCACGTTTGGATTAAGAATTATGTTGGAATACATTTTTATTGCTTTATTCGCATTATCTCAGGATTCTAAGTACATTACTGTCAAATTGAGTAAAACATTACTTTTTGTTTTTGCAAACGGTACCAAATGTTTTTTTTTTCAGGAAAACTCTCAAACATGCATTTCTTCAGGCATTATTAGACATATTGCATGTGTATTTTTGGAGTTATGTTTCATAAACTGACATTTTGAGTTTGACCAATATGAGGCATTAAAACCTGATTTTTGTATTTTTGAACCTTTCCAAAATACCTGATTCAGGTCAAACTCACATAAATTCAATATTACAGGCTTTTTTAGACAAAGTTCATGTTTGGTTTTGGAGTTATGATTATAAACCTTTCATAACTTGTGTCTTTAGAAACCTTACAAAAGATCATTTTTCTAGTACTACTAACAAAAATACATATCTCTAGGCATTATTAGCCATTTTGCATGTGTTGTTTAGAAGTTATGTTTGAATACATTTTTATTGCTTTTTTCGCATTATCTCAGGATTCTAAGAACATTATAGTCATATTGAGTAAAAAACTACTTTTTGCATTTGCAAGATTTAAAAAAGCCTATGTTTCCAGTAAAACTCCCAAAGATGCATTATTTCAGGCATTATTAGCCATTTTCCATGTGTGGTGTAGGAGTTATGTTTAAATAACTGTCATATTGAGTGTTACAGTATACAGTCATATTGAGTAATACCTCATTTTTGTATTTGCAAACTATAGAAAAACAACTGTATCTAGTAAAACTCACATGTATTCAATATCACAGGCATTTTTAGACACTTTACACGTTTGGATTAGGAATTATGTTGGAATATATTTTTATTGCTTTATTCGCATTATCTCAGGATTGTAAGTACATTACTGTCAAATTGAGTAAAACATTACTTTTTGTTTTTGCAAACGGTACCAAATGTTTTTTTTTTCAGGAAAACTCTCAAACATGCATTTCTTCAGGCATTATTAGACATATTGTATGTGTATTTTTGGAGTTATGTTTCATAAACTGACATTTTGAGTTTGACCAATATGAGGCCAGTAAAACCAGATTTTGTATTTTTGAACCTTTCCAAAATACCTGATTCAGGTCAAACTCACATAAATTCAATATTACAGGCTTTTTTCAGACAAAGTTCATATTCTGTTTTGGAGTTATGATTATAAACCTTTCATGTTTAGGTTGACAGTCACACTGTTATATTGAATAAAAAAACTAACTTGTGTCTTTAGAAACCTTACAAAAGATCATTTTTCTAGTACTACTAACAAAAATACATATCTCTAGGCATTATTAGCCATTTTGCATGTGTTGTTTAGAAGTTATGTTTGAATACATTTTTATTGCTTTTTTCGCATTATCTCAGGATTCTAAGAACATTATAGTCATATTGAGTAAAAAACTACTTTTTGCATTTGCAAGATTTAAAAAAGCATATGTTTCGAGTAAAACTCCCAAAGGTGCATTATTTCAGGCATTATTAGCCATTTTCCATGTGTGGCGTAGGAGTTATGTTTAAATAACTGTCATATTGAGTGTTACAGTATACAGTCATATTGAGTAATACACTAATTTTTGTATTTGCAAACCATAGAAAAACAACTGTATCTAGTAAAACTCACATGTATTCAATATCACAGGCATTTTTAGACACTTTGCACGTTTGGATTAGGAATTATGTTAGAATACATTTTTATTGCTTTATTCGTATTATCTCAGGATTCTAAGTACATTACTGTCAAATTGAGAAAAACATTACTTTTTGTTTTTGCAAACGGTACCAAATGTTTTTTTTTCAGGAAAACTCACAAAGATGCATTTCTTCAGGCATTATTAGACAGATTGCATGTGTATTTTTGGAGTTATGTTTCATAAACTGACATTTTGAGTTTGACCAATATGAGGCCAGTAAAACCTGATTTTTGTATTTTTGAACCTTTCCAAAATACCTGATTCAGGTCAAACTCCCATAAATTCAATATTACAGGCTTTTTTAGACACATTTCATGTTTGGTTTTGGAGTTATGATTATAAACCTTTCATATTTAGGTTGACAGTCACACTGTTATATTGAATAAAAAAACTAACTTGTGTCTTTAGAAACCTTACAAAAGATCATTTTTCTAGTACTACTAACAAAAATACATATCTCTAGGCATTATTAGCCATTTTGCATGTGTTGTTTAGAAGTTATGTTTGAATACATTTTTATTGCTTTTTTTGCATTATCTCAGGATTCTAAGAACATTATAGTCATATTGAGTAAAAAACTACTTTTTGCATTTGCAAGATTTAAAAAAGCATATTCTTCGAGTAAAACTCCCAAAGATGCATTATTTCAGGCATTATTAGCCATTTTCCATGTGTGGTGTAGGCGTTATGTTTAAATAACTGTCATATTGAGTGTTACAGTATACAGTCATATTGAGTAATACCTCATTTTTGTATTTTTAAACCATAGAAAAACAACTGTATCTAGTAAAACTCACATGTATTCAATATCACAGGCATTTTAGACACTTTGCACGTTTGGATTAAGAATTATGTTGGAATACATTTTTATTGCTTTATTCGCATTATCTCAGGATTCTAAGTACATTACTGTCAAATTGAGTAAAACATTACTTTTTGATTTTGCAAACGGTACCAAATGTTTTTTTTTTCAGGAAAACTCTCAAACATGCATTTCTTCAGGCATTATTAGACATATTGCATGTGTATTTTTGGAGTTATGTTTCATAAACTGACATTTTGAGTTTGACCAATATGAGGCCAGTAAAACCTGATTTTTGTATTTTTGAACCTTTCCAAAATACCTGATTCAGGTCAAACTCACATAAATTCAATATTACAGGCTTTTTTAGACAAAATTCATGTTTGGTTTTGGAGTTATGATTATAAACCTTTCATAACTTGTGTCTTTAGAAACCTTACAAAAGATCATTTTTCTAGTACTACTAACAAAAATACATATCTCTAGGCATTATTAGCCATTTTGCATGTGTTGTTTAGAAGTTATGTTTGAATACATTTTTATTGCTTTTTTCGCATTATCTCAGGATTCTAAGAACATTATAGTCATATTGAGTAAAAAACTACTTTTTGCATTTGCAAGATTTAAAAAAGCCTATGTTTCCAGTATAACTCCCAAAGATGCATTATTTCAGGCATTATTAGCCATTTTCCATGTGTGGTGTAGGAGTTATGTTTAAATAACTGTCATATTGAGTGTTACAGTATACAGTCATATTGAGTAATACCTCATTTTTGTATTTGCAAACTATAGAAAAACAACTGTATCTAGTAAAACTCACATGTATTCAATATCACAGGCATTTTTAGACACTTTGCACGTTTGGATTAGGAATTATGTTGGAATATATTTTTATTGCTTTATTCGCACTATCTCAGGATTCTAAGTACATTACTGTCAAATTGAGTAAAACATTACTTTTTGTTTTTGCAAACGGTACCAAATGTTTTTTTTTCAGGAAAACTCTCAAACATGCATTTCTTCAGGCATTATTAGACATATTGCATGTGTATTTTTGGAGTTATGTTTCATAAACTGACATTTTGAGTTTGACCAATATGAGGCCAGTAAAACCTAATTTTTGTATTTTTGAACCTTTCCAAAATACCTGATTCAGGTCAAACTCACATAAATTCAATATTACAGGCTTTTTTAGACAAAGTTCATGTTTGGTTTTGGAGTTATGATTATAAACCTTTCATATTTTGGTTGACAGTCACACTGTTATATTGAATAAAAAAACTAACTTGTGTCTTTAGAAACCTTACAAAAGATCATTTTTCTAGTACTACTAACAAAAATACCTATCTCTAGGCATTATTAGCCATTTTGCATGTGTTGTCTAGAAGTTATGTTTGAATACATTTTTATTGCTTTTTTCGCATTATCTCAGGATTCTAAGAACATTATAGTCATATTGAGTAAAAAACTACTTTTTGCATTTGCAAGATTTAAAAAAGCCTATGTTTCCAGTAGAACTCCCAAAGATGCATTATTTCAGGCATTATTAGCCATTTTCCATGTGTGGTGTAGGAGTTATGTTTAAATAACTGTCATATTGAGTGTTACAGTATACAGTCATATTGAGTATTACCTCAGTTTTGTATTTGCAAACTATAGAAAAACAACTGTATCTAGTAAAACTCACATGTATTCAATATCACAGGCATTTTTAGACACTTTGCACGTTTGGATTAGGAATTATGTTGGAATATATTTTTATTGCTTTATTCGCACTATCTCAGGATTCTAAGTACATTACTGTCAAATTGAGTAAAACATTACTTTTTGTTTTTGCAAACGGTACCAAATGTTTTTTTTTCAGGAAAACTCTCAAACATGCATTTCTTCAGGCATTATTAGACATATTGCATATGTATTTTTGGAGTTATGTTTCATAAACTGACATTTTGAGTTTGACCAATATGAGGCCAGTAAAACCTAATTTTTGTATTTTTGAACCTTTCCGAAATACCTGATTCAGGTCAAACTCACATAAATTCAATATTACAGGCTTTTTTAGACAAAGTTCATGTTTTGTTTTGGAGTTATGATTATAAACCTTTCATATTTAGGTTGACAGTCACACTGTTATATTGAATAAAAAAACTAACTTGTGTCTTTAGAAACCTTACAAAAGATCATTTTCTAGTACTACTAACAAAAATACATATCTCTAGGCATTATTAGCCATTTTGCATGTGTTGTTTAGAAGTTATGTTTGAATACATTTTTATTGCTTTTTTCGCATTATCTCAGGATTCTAAGAAGATTATAGTCATATTGAGTAAAAAACTACTTTTTGCATTTGCAAGATTTAAAAAAGCATATGTTTCGAGTAAAACTCCCAAAGATGCATTATTTCAGGCATTATTAGCCATTTTCCATGTGTGGTGTAGGAGTTATGTTTAAATAACTGTCATATTGAGTGTTACAGTATACAGTCATATTGAGTAATACACTAATTTTTGTATTTGCAAACCATAGAAAAACAACTGTATCTAGTAAAACTCACATGTATTCAATATCACAGGCATTTTTAGACACTTTGCACGTTTGGATTAGGAATTATGTTAGAATACATTTTTATTGCTTTATTCGCATTATCTCAGTATTCTAAGTACATTACTGTCAAATTGAGTAAAACATTACTTTTTGTTTTTGCAAACGGTACCAAATGTTTTTTTTTTCAGGAAAACTCACAATGATGCATTTCTTCAGGCATTATTAGACATATTGCATGTGTATTTTTGGAGTTATGTTTCATAAACTGACATTTTGAGTTTGACCAATATGAGGCCAGTAAAACCTGATTTTTGTATTTTTGAACCTTTCCAAAATACCTGATTCAGGTCAAACTCCCATAAATTCAATATTACAGGCTTTTTTAGACAAAGTTCATGTTTGGTTTTGGAGTTATGATTATAAACCTTTCATATTTAGGTTGACAGTCACACTGTTATATTGAATAAAAAAACTAACTTGTGTCTTTAGAAACCTTACAAAAGATCATTTTTCTAGTACTACTAACAAAAATACATATCTCTAGGCATTATTAGCCATTTTGCATGTGTTGTTTAGAAGTTATGTTTGAATACATTTTTATTGCTTTTTTCGCATTATCTCAGGATTCTAAGAACATTATAGTCATATTGAGTAAAAAACTACTTTTTGCATTTGCAAGATTTAAAAAAGCCTATGTTTCCAGTAGAACTCCCAAAGATGCATTATTTCAGGCATTATTAGCCATTTTCCATGTGTGGTGTAGGAGTTATGTTTAAATAACTGTCATATTGAGTGTTACAGTATACAGTCATATTGAGTAATACCTCATTTTTGTATTTGCAAACTATAGAAAAACAACTGTATCTAGTAAAACTCACATGTATTCAATATCACAGGCATTTTTAGACACTTTGCACGTTTGGATTAGGAATTATGTTGGAATATATTTTTATTGCTTTATTCGCACTATCTCAGGATTCTAAGTACATTACTGTCAAATTGAGTAAAACATTACTTTTTGTTTTTGCAAACGGTACCAAATGTTTTTTTTTCAGGAAAACTCTCAAACATGCATTTCTTCAGGCATTATTAGACATATTGCATGTGTATTTTTGGAGTTATGTTTCATAAACTGACATTTTGAGTTTGACCAATATGAGGCCAGTAAAACCTAATTTTTGTATTTTTGAACCTTTCCAAAATACCTGATTCAGGTCAAACTCACATAAATTCAATATTACAGGCTTTTTTAGACAAAGTTCATGTTTGGTTTTGGAGTTATGATTATAAACCTTTCATATTTAGGTTGACAGTCACACTGTTATATTGAATAAAAAAACTAACTTGTGTGTCTTTAGAAACCTTACAAAAGATCATTTTTCTAGTACTACTAACAAAAATACATATCTCTAGGCATTATTAGCCATTTTGCATGTGTTGTTTAGAAGTTATGTTTGAATACATTTTTATTGCTTTTTTCGCATCATGTCAGGATTCTAAGAACATTATAGTCATATTGAGTAAAAAACTACTTTTTGCATTTGCAAGATTTAAAAAAGCCTATGTTTCCAGTAGAACTCCCAAAGATGCATTATTTCAGGCATTATTAGCCATTTTCCATGTGTGGTGTAGGAGTTATGTTTAAATAACTGTCATATTGAGTGTTACAGTATACAGTCATATTGAGTAATACCTCATTTTTGTATTTGCAAACTATAGAAAAACAACTGTATCTAGTAAAACTCACATGTATTCAATATCACAGGCATTTTTAGACACTTTGCACGTTTGGATTAGGAATTATGTTGGAATATATTTTTATTGCTTTATTCGCATTATCTCAGGATTGTAAGTACATTACCGTCAAATTGAGTAAAACATTACTTTTTGTTTTTGCAAACGGTACCAAATGTTTTTTTTTTCAGGAAAACTCTCAAACATGCATTTCTTCAGGCATTATTAGACATATTGTATGTGTATTTTTGGAGTTATGTTTCATAAACTGACATTTTGAGTTTGACCAATATGAGGCCAGTAAAACCTGATTTTTGTATTTTTGAACCTTTCCAAAATACCTGATTCAGGTCAAACTCACATAAATTCAATATTACAGGCTTTTTTTAGACAAAGTTCATATTCTGTTTTGGAGTTATGATTATAAACCTTTCATGTTTAGGTTGACAGTCACACTGTTATATTGAATAAAAAAACTAACTTGTGTCTTTAGAAACCTTACAAAAGATCATTTTTCTAGTACTACTAACAAAAATACATATCTCTAGGCATTATTAGCCATTTTGCATGTGTTGTTTAGAAGTTATGTTTGAATACATTTTTATTGCTTTTTTCGCATTATCTCAGGATTCTAAGAAGATTATAGTCATATTGAGTAAAAAACTACTTTTTGCATTTGCAAGATTTAAAAAAGCATATGTTTCGAGTAAAACTCCCAAAGATGCATTATTTCAGGCATTATTAGCCATTTTCCATGTGTGGTGTAGGAGTTATGTTTAAATAACTGTCATATTGAGTGTTACAGTATACAGTCATATTGAGTAATACACTAATTTTTGTATTTGCAAACCATAGAAAAACAACTGTATCTAGTAAAACTCACATGTATTCAATATCACAGGCATTTTTAGACACTTTGCACGTTTGGATTAGAATTATGTTGGAATACATTTTTATTGCTTTATTCGCATTATCTCAGGATTCTAAGTACATTACTGTCAAATTGAGTAAAACATTACTTTTTGTTTTTGCAAACGGTACCAAATGTTTTTTTTTTCAGGAAAACTCACAAAGATGCATTTCTTCAGGCATTATTAGACATATTGCATGTGTATTTTTGGAGTTATGTTTCATAAACTGACATTTTGAGTTTGACCAATATGAGGCCAGTAAAACCTGATTTTTGTATTTTTGAACCTTTCCAAAATACCTGATTCAGGTCAAACTCCCATAAATTCAATATTACAGGCTTTTTTAGACAAAGTTCATGTTTGGTTTTGGAGTTATGATTATAAACCTTTCATATTTAGGTTGACAGTCACACTGTTATATTGAATAAAAAAACTAACCTGTGTCTTTAGAAACCTTACAAAAGATCATTTTTCTAGTACTACTAACAAAAATACATATCTCTAGGCATTATTAGCCATTTTGCATGTGTTGTTTAGAAGTTATGTTTGAATACATTTTTATTGCTTTTTTCGCATTATCTCAGGATTCTAAGAACATTATAGTCATATTGAGTAAAAAACTACTTTTTGCATTTGCAAGATTTAAAAAAGCCTATGTTTCCAGTAGAACTCCCAAAGATGCATTATTTCAGGCATTATTAGCCATTTTCCATGTGTGGTGTAGGAGTTATGTTTAAATAACTGTCATATTGAGTGTTACAGTATACAGTCATATTGAGTAATACCTCATTTTTGTATTTGCAAACTATAGAAAAACAACTGTATCTAGTAAAACTCACATGTATTCAATATCACAGGCATTTTTAGACACTTTGCACGTTTGGATTAGGAATTATGTTGGAATACATTTTTATTGCTTTATTCGCATTATCTCAGGATTCTAAGTACATTACTGTCAAATTGAGTAAAACATTACTTTTTGTTTTTGCAAACGGTACCAAATGTTTTTTTTTTCAGGAAAACTCACAAAGATGCATTTCTTCAGGCATTATTAGACATATTGCATGTGTATTTTTGGAGTTATGTTTCATAAACTGACATTTTGAGTTTGACCAATATGAGGCCAGTAAAACCTGATTTTTGTATTTTTGAACCTTTCCAAAATACCTGATTCAGGTCAAACTCCCATAAATTCAATATTACAGGCTTTTTTAGACAAAGTTCATGTTTGGTTTTGGAGTTATGATTATAAACCTTTCATATTTAGGTTGACAGTCACACTGTTATATTGAATAAAAAAACTAACTTGTGTCTTTAGAAACCTTACAAAAGATCATTTTCTAGTACTACTAACAAAAATACATATCTCTAGGCATTATTAGCCATTTTGCATGTGTTGTTTAGAAGTTATGTTTGAATACATTTTTATTGCTTTTTTCGCATTATCTCAGGATTCTAAGAAGATTATAGTCATATTGAGTAAAAAACTACTTTTTGCATTTGCAAGATTTAAAAAAGCATATGTTTCGAGTAAAACTCCCAAAGATGCATTATTTCAGGCATTATTAGCCATTTTCCATGTGTGGTGTAGGAG
This sequence comes from Nerophis ophidion, assembly GCF_033978795.1. Lineage (NCBI taxonomy): Eukaryota > Metazoa > Chordata > Actinopteri > Syngnathiformes > Syngnathidae > Nerophis > Nerophis ophidion. The sequence continues at coordinate 362,474 of NW_026907001.1, read as the reverse complement.
TTATGTTTAAATAACTGTAATATTGAGTGTTACAGTATACAGTCATATTGAGTAATACACTAATTTTTGTATTTGCAAAACATAGAAAAACAACTGTATCTAGTAAAACTCACATGTATTCAATATCACAGGCATTTTTAGACACTTTGCACGTTTGGATTAGGAATTATGTTAGAATACATTTTTATTGCTTTATTCGCATTATCTCAGTATTCTAAGTACATTACTGTCAAATTGAGTAAAACATTACTTTTTGTTTTTGCAAACGGTACCAAATGTTTTTTTTTTCAGGAAAACTCACAATGATGCATTTCTTCAGGCATTATTAGACATATTGCATGTGTATTTTTGGAGTTATGTTTCATAAACTGACATTTTGAGTTTGACCAATATGAGGCCAGTAAAACCTGATTTTTGTATTTTTGAACCTTTCCAAAATACCTGATTCAGGTCAAACTCCCATAAATTCAATATTACAGGCTTTTTTAGACAAAGTTCATGTTTGGTTTTGGAGTTATGATTATAAACCTTTCATATTTAGGTTGACAGTCACACTGTTATATTGAATACAAAAACTAACTTGTGTCTTTAGAAACCTTACAAAAGATAATTTTTCTAGTACTACTAACAAAAATACATATCTCTAGGCATTATTAGCCATTTTGCATGTGTTGTTTAGAAGTTATGTTTGAATACATTTTTATTGCTTTTTTTCGCATTATCTCAGGATTCTAAGAACATTATAGTCATATTGAGTAAAAAACTACTTTTTGCATTTGCAAGATTTAAAAAAGCCTATGTTTCCAGTAGAACTCCCAAAGATGCATTATTTCAGGCATTATTAGCCATTTTCCATGTGCGGTGTAGGAGTTATGTTTAAATAACTGTCATATTGAGTGTTACAGTATACAGTCATATCGAGTAATACCTCATTTTTGTATTTGCAAACTATAGAAAAACAACTGTATCTAGTAAAACTCACATGTATTCAATATCACAGGCATTTTTAGACACTTTGCACGTTTGGATTAGGAATTATGTTGGAATATATTTTTATTGCTTTATTCGCACTATCTCAGGATTCTAAGTACATTACTGTCAAATTGAGTAAAACATTACTTTTTGTTTTTGCAAACGGTACCATATGTTTTTTTTTCAGGAAAACTCTCAAACATGCATTTCTTCAGGCATTATTAGACATATTGCATGTGTATTTTTGGAGTTATGTTTCATAAACTGACATTTTGAGTTTGACCAATATGAGGCCAGTAAAACCTAATTTTAGTATTTTTGAACCTTTCCAAAATACCTGATTCAGGTCAAACTCACATAAATTCAATATTACAGGCTTTTTTAGACAAAGTTCATGTTTGGTTTTGGAGTTATGATTATAAACCTTTCATATTTAGGTTGACAGTCACACTGTTATATTGAATAAAAAAACTAACTTGTGTCTTTAGAAACCTTACAAAAGATCATTTTTCTAGTACTACTAACAAAAATACATATCTCTAGGCATTATTAGCCATTTTGCATGTGTTGTTTAGAAGTTATGTTTGAATACATTTTTATTGCTTTTTTCGCATTATCTCAGGATTCTAAGACCATTATAGTCATATTGAGTAAAAAACTACTTTTTGCATTTGCAAGATTTAAAAAAGCCTATGTTTCCAGTAGAACTCCCAAAGATGCATTATTTCAGGCATTATTAGCCATTTTCCATGTGTGGTGTAGGAGTTATGTTTAAATAACTGTCATATTGAGTGTTACAGTATACAGTCATATTGAGTAATACCTCATTTTTGTATTTGCAAACTATAGAAAAACAACTGTATCTAGTAAAACTCACATGTATTCAATATCACAGGCATTTTTAGACACTTTGCACGTTTGGATTAGGAATTATGTTGGAATATATTTTTATTGCTTTATTCGCACTATCTCAGGATTCTAAGTACATTACTGTCAAATTGAGTAAAACATTACTTTTTGTTTTTGCAAACGGTACCAAATGTTTTTTTTTCAGGAAAACTCTCAAACATGCATTTCTTCAGGCATTATTAGACATATTGCATATGTATTTTTGGAGTTATGTTTCATAAACTGACATTTTGAGTTTGACCAATATGAGGCCAGTAAAACCTAATTTTTGTATTTTTGAACCTTTCCAAAATACCTGATTCAGGTCAAACTCACATAAATTCAATATTACAGGCTTTTTTAGACAAAGTTCATGTTTTGTTTTGGAGTTATGATTATAAACCTTTCATATTTAGGTTGACAGTCACACTGTTATATTGAATAAAAAAACTAACTTGTGTCTTTAGAAACCTTACAAAAGATCATTTTCTAGTACTACTAACAAAAATACATATCTCTAGGCATTATTAGCCATTTTGCATGTGTTGTTTAGAAGTTATGTTTGAATACATTTTTATTGCTTTATTCGCATTATCTCAGGATTCTAAGAAGATTATAGTCATATTGAGTAAAAAACTACTTTTTGCATTTGCAAGATTTAAAAAAGCATATGTTTCGAGTAAAACTCCCAAAGATGCATTATTTCAGGCATTATTAGCCATTTTCCATGTGTGGTGTAGGAGTTATGTTTAAATAACTATCATATTGAGTGTTACAGTATACAGTCATATTGAGTAATACACTAATTTTTGTATTTGCAAACCATAGAAAAACAACTGTATCTAGTAAAACTCACATGTATTCAATATCACAGGCATTTTTAGACACTTTACACGTTTGGATTAGGAATTATGTTGGAATATATTTTTATTGCTTTATTCGCATTATCTCAGGATTGTAAGTACATTACTGTCAAATTGAGTAAAACATTACTTTTTGTTTTTGCAAACGGTACCAAATGTTTTTTTTTTCAGGAAAACTCTCAAACATGCATTTCTTCAGGCATTATTAGACATATTGTATGTGTATTTTTGGAGTTATGTTTCATAAACTGACATTTTGAGTTTGACCAATATGAGGCCAGTAAAACCAGATTTTGTATTTTTGAACCTTTCCAAAATACCTGATTCAGGTCAAACTCACATAAATTCAATATTACAGGCTTTTTTTAGACAAAGTTCATATTCTGTTTTGGAGTTATGATTATAAACCTTTCATGTTTAGGTTGACAGTCACACTGTTATATTGAATAAAAAAACTAACTTGTGTCTTTAGAAACCTTACAAAAGATCATTTTTCTAGTACTACTAACAAAAATACATATCTCTAGGCATTATTAGCCATTTTGCATGTGTTGTTTAGAAGTTATGTTTGAATACATTTTTATTGCTTTTTTCGCATTATCTCAGGATTCTAAGAACATTATAGTCATATTGAGTAAAAAACTACCTTTTGCATTTGCAAGATTTAAAAAAGCATATGTTTCGAGTAAAACTCCCAAACGTGCATTATTTCAGGCATTATTAGCCATTTTCCATGTGTGGTGTAGGAGTTATGTTTAAATAACTGTCATATTGAGTGTTACAGTATACAGTCATATTGAGTAATACACTAATTTTTGTATTTGCAAACCATAGAAAAACAACTGTATCTAGTAAAACTCACATGTATTCAATATCACAGGCATTTTTAGACACTTTGCACGTTTGGATTAGGAATTATGTTAGAATACATTTTTATTGCTTTATTCGTATTATCTCAGGATTCTAAGTACATTACTGTCAAATTGAGAAAAACATTACTTTTTGTTTTTGCAAACGGTACCAAATGTTTTTTTTTCAGGAAAACTCACAAAGATGCATTTCTTCAGGCATTATTAGACATATTGCATGTGTATTTTTGGAGTTATGTTTCATAAACTGACATTTTGAGTTTGACCAATATGAGGCCAGTAAAACCTGATTTTTGTATTTTTGAACCTTTCCAAAATACCTGATTCAGGTCAAACTCCCATAAATTCAATATTACAGGCTTTTTTAGACAAAGTTCATGTTTGGTTTTGGAGTTATGATTATAAACCTTTCATATTTAGGTTGACAGTCACACTGTTATATTGAATAAAAAAACTAACTTGTGTCTTTAGAAACCTTACAAAAGATCATTTTTCTAGTACTACTAACAAAAATACATATCTCTAGGCATTATTAGCCATTTTGCATGTGTTGTTTAGAAGTTATGTTTGAATACATTTTTATTGCTTTTTTCGTATTATCTCAGGATTCTAAGAACATTATAGTCATATTGAGTAAAAAACTACTTTTTGCATTTGCAAGATTTAAAAAAGCCTATGTTTCCAGTAAAACTCCCAAAGATGCATTATTTCAGGCATTATTAGCCATTTTCCATGTGTGGTGTAGGAGTTATGTTTAAATAACTGTCATATTGAGTGTTACAGTATACAGTCATATTGAGTAATACCTCATTTTTGTATTTGCAAACTATAGAAAAACAACTGTATCTAGTAAAACTCACATGTATTCAATATCACAGGCATTTTTAGACACTTTACACGTTTGGATTAGGAATTATGTTGGAATATATTTTTATTGCTTTATTCGCATTATCTCAGGATTGTAAGTACATTACTGTCAAATTGAGTAAAACATTACTTTTTGTTTTTGCAAACGGTACCAAATGTTTTTTTTTTCAGGAAAACTCTCAAACATGCATTTCTTCAGGCATTATTAGACATATTGTATGTGTATTTTTGGAGTTATGTTTCATAAACTGACATTTTGAGTTTGACCAATATGAGGCCAGTAAAACCAGATTTTGTATTTTTGAACCTTTCCAAAATACCTGATTCAGGTCAAACTCACATAAATTCAATATTACAGGCTTTTTTCAGACAAAGTTCATATTCTGTTTTGGAGTTATGATTATAAACCTTTCATGTTTAGGTTGACAGTCACACTGTTATATTGAATAAAAAAACTAACTTGTGTCTTTAGAAACCTTACAAAAGATCATTTTTCTAGTACTACTAACAAAAATACATATCTCTAGGCATTATTAGCCATTTTGCATGTGTTGTTTAGAAGTTATGTTTGAATACATTTTTATTGCTTTTTTCGCATTATCTCAGGATTCTAAGAACATTATAGTCATATTGAGTAAAAAACTACTTTTTGCATTTGCAAGATTTAAAAAAGCATATGTTTCGAGTAAAACTCCCAAAGGTGCATTATTTCAGGCATTATTAGCCATTTTCCATGTGTGGCGTAGGAGTTATGTTTAAATAACTGTCATATTGAGTGTTACAGTATACAGTCATATTGAGTAATACACTAATTTTTGTATTTGCAAACCATAGAAAAACAACTGTATCTAGTAAAACTCACATGTATTCAATATCACAGGCATTTTTAGACACTTTGCACGTTTGGATTAGGAATTATGTTAGAATACATTTTTATTGCTTTATTCGTATTATCTCAGGATTCTAAGTACATTACTGTCAAATTGAGAAAAACATTACTTTTTGTTTTTGCAAACGGTACCAAATGTTTTTTTTTCAGGAAAACTCACAAAGATGCATTTCTTCAGGCATTATTAGACATATTGCATGTGTATTTTTGGAGTTATGTTTCATAAACTGACATTTTGAGTTTGACCAATATGAGGCCAGTAAAACCTGATTTTTGTATTTTTGAACCTTTCCAAAATACCTGATTCAGGTCAAACTCCCATAAATTCAATATTACAGGCTTTTTTAGACACATTTCATGTTTGGTTTTGGAGTTATGATTATAAACCTTTCATATTTAGGTTGACAGTCACACTGTTATATTGAATAAAAAAACTAACTTGTGTCTTTAGAAACCTTACAAAAGATCATTTTTCTAGTACTACTAACAAAAATACATATCTCTAGGCATTATTAGCCATTTTGCATGTGTTGTTTAGAAGTTATGTTTGAATACATTTTTATTGCTTTTTTTGCATTATCTCAGGATTCTAAGAACATTATAGTCATATTGAGTAAAAAACTACTTTTTGCATTTGCAAGATTTAAAAAAGCATATTCTTCGAGTAAAACTCCCAAAGATGCATTATTTCAGGCATTATTAGCCATTTTCCATGTGTGGTGTAGGCGTTATGTTTAAATAACTGTCATATTGAGTGTTACAGTATACAGTCATATTGAGTAATACCTCATTTTTGTATTTTTAAACCATAGAAAAACAACTGTATCTAGTAAAACTCACATGTATTCAATATCACAGGCATTTTAGACACTTTGCACGTTTGGATTAAGAATTATGTTGGAATACATTTTTATTGCTTTATTCGCATTATCTCAGGATTCTAAGTACATTACTGTCAAATTGAGTAAAACATTACTTTTTGATTTTGCAAACGGTACCAAATGTTTTTTTTTTCAGGAAAACTCTCAAACATGCATTTCTTCAGGCATTATTAGACATATTGCATGTGTATTTTTGGAGTTATGTTTCATAAACTGACATTTTGAGTTTGACCAATATGAGGCCAGTAAAACCTGATTTTTGTATTTTTGAACCTTTCCAAAATACCTGATTCAGGTCAAACTCACATAAATTCAATATTACAGGCTTTTTTAGACAAAATTCATGTTTGGTTTTGGAGTTATGATTATAAACCTTTCATAACTTGTGTCTTTAGAAACCTTACAAAAGATCATTTTTCTAGTACTACTAACAAAAATACATATCTCTAGGCATTATTAGCCATTTTGCATGTGTTGTTTAGAAGTTATGTTTGAATACATTTTTATTGCTTTTTTCGCATTATCTCAGGATTCTAAGAACATTATAGTCATATTGAGTAAAAAACTACTTTTTGCATTTGCAAGATTTAAAAAAGCCTATGTTTCCAGTAAAACTCCCAAAGATGCATTATTTCAGGCATTATTAGCCATTTTCCATGTGTGGTGTAGGAGTTATGTTTAAATAACTGTCATATTGAGTGTTACAGTATACAGTCATATTGAGTAATACCTCATTTTTGTATTTGCAAACTATAGAAAAACAACTGTATCTAGTAAAACTCACATGTATTCAATATCACAGGCATTTTTAGACACTTTACACGTTTGGATTAGGAATTATGTTGGAATATATTTTTATTGCTTTATTCGCATTATCTCAGGATTGTAAGTACATTACTGTCAAATTGAGTAAAACATTACTTTTTGTTTTTGCAAACGGTACCAAATGTTTTTTTTTTCAGGAAAACTCTCAAACATGCATTTCTTCAGGCATTATTAGACATATTGTATGTGTATTTTTGGAGTTATGTTTCATAAACTGACATTTTGAGTTTGACCAATATGAGGCCAGTAAAACCAGATTTTGTATTTTTGAACCTTTCCAAAATACCTGATTCAGGTCAAACTCACATAAATTCAATATTACAGGCTTTTTTCAGACAAAGTTCATATTCTGTTTTGGAGTTATGATTATAAACCTTTCATGTTTAGGTTGACAGTCACACTGTTATATTGAATAAAAAAACTAACTTGTGTCTTTAGAAACCTTACAAAAGATCATTTTTCTAGTACTACTAACAAAAATACATATCTCTAGGCATTATTAGCCATTTTGCATGTGTTGTTTAGAAGTTATGTTTGAATACATTTTTATTGCTTTTTTCGCATTATCTCAGGATTCTAAGAACATTATAGTCATATTGAGTAAAAAACTACTTTTTGCATTTGCAAGATTTAAAAAAGCATATGTTTCGAGTAAAACTCCCAAAGGTGCATTATTTCAGGCATTATTAGCCATTTTCCATGTGTGGCGTAGGAGTTATGTTTAAATAACTGTCATATTGAGTGTTACAGTATACAGTCATATTGAGTAATACACTAATTTTTGTATTTGCAAACCATAGAAAAACAACTGTATCTAGTAAAACTCACATGTATTCAATATCACAGGCATTTTTAGACACTTTGCACGTTTGGATTAGGAATTATGTAGAATACATTTTTATTGCTTTATTCGTATTATCTCAGGATTCTAAGTACATTACTGTCAAATTGAGAAAAACATTACTTTTTGTTTTTGCAAACGGTACCAAATGTTTTTTTTCAGGGGAAAACTCACAAAGATGCATTTCTTCAGGCATTATTAGACATATTGCATGTGTATTTTTGGAGTTATGTTTCATAAAGTGACATTTTGAGTTTGACCAATATGAGGCCAGTAAAACCTGATTTTTGTATTTTTGAACCTTTCCAAAATACCTGATTCAGGTCAAACTCCCATAAATTCAATATTACAGGCTTTTTTAGACACATTTCATGTTTGGTTTTGGAGTTATGATTATAAACCTTTCATATTTAGGTTGACAGTCACACTGTTATATTGAATAAAAAAACTAACTTGTGTCTTTAGAAACCTTACAAAAGATCATTTTTCTAGTAATACTAACAAAAATACATATCTCTAGGCATTATTAGCCATTTTGCATGTGTTGTTTAGAAGTTATGTTTGAATACATTTTTATTGCTTTTTTTGCATTATCTCAGGATTCTAAGAACATTATAGTCATATTGAGTAAAAAACTACTTTTTGCATTTGCAAGATTTAAAAAAGCATATTCTTCGAGTAAAACTCCCAAAGATGCATTATTTCAGGCATTATTAGCCATTTTCCATGTGTGGTGTAGGCGTTATGTTTAAATAACTGTCATATTGAGTGTTACAGTATACAGTCATATTGAGTAATACCTCATTTTTGTATTTTTAAACCATAGAAAAACAACTGTATCTAGTAAAACTCACATGTATTCAATATCACAGGCATTTTAGACACTTTGCACGTTTGGATTAAGAATTATGTTGGAATACATTTTTATTGCTTTATTCGCATTATCTCAGGATTCTAAGTACATTACTGTCAAATTGAGTAAAACATTACTTTTTGATTTTGCAAACGGTACCAAAAGTTTTTTTTTCAGGAAAACTCTCAAAGATGCATTTCTTCAGGAATTATTAGACATATTGCATGTGTATTTTTGGAGTTATGTTTCATAAACTGACATTTTGAGTTTGACCAATATGAGGCCAGTAAAACCGGATTTTTGTATTTTTGAACCTTTCCAAAATACCTGATTCAGGTCAAACTCACATGAATTCAATATTACAGGATTTTTAGACAAAATTCATGTTTGGTTTTGGAGTTATGATTATAAACCTTTCATATTTAGGTTGACAGTCACACTGTTATATTGAATAAAAAAAACTAACTTGTGTCTTTAGAAACCTTACAAACGATCATTTTTCTAGTACCACTAACAAAAATACATATCTCTAGGCATTATTAGCCATTTTGCATGTGTTGTTTAGAAGTTATGTTTGAATACATTTTATTGCTTTTTTCGCATTATCTCAGGATTCTAAGAACATTATAGTCATATTGAGTAAAAAACTACTTTTTGCATTTGCAAGATTTAAAAAAGCCTATGTTTCCAGTAGAACTCCCAAAGATGCATTATTTCAGGCATTATTAGCCATTTTCCATGTGTGGTGTAGGAGTTATGTTTAAATAACTGTCATATTGAGTGTTACAGTATACAGTCATATTGAGTAATACCTCATTTTTGTATTTGCAAACCATAGAAAAACAACTGTATCTAGTAAAACTCACATGTATTCAATATCACAGGCATTTTTAGACACTTTGCACGTTTGGATTAGGAATTATGTTGGAATATATTTTTATTGCTTTATTCGCACTATCTCAGGATTTTAAGTACATTACTGTCAAATTGAGTAAAACATTACTTTTTGTTTTTGCAAACGGTACCAAATGTTTTTTTTTCAGGAAAACTCTCAAACATGCATTTCTTCAGGCATTATTAGACATATTGCATGTGTATTTTTGGAGTTATGTTTCATAAACTGACATTTTGAGTTTGACCAATATGAGGCCAGTAAAACCTGATTTTTGTATTTTTGAACCTTTCCAAAAATACCTGATTCAGGTCAAACTCACATGAATTCAATATTACAGGCTTTTTTTAGACAAAATTCATGTTTGGTTTTGGAGTTATGATTATAAACCTTTCATATTTAGGTTGACAGTCACACTGTTATATTGAATAAAAAAAACTAACTTGTGTCTTTAGAAAACCTTACAAAAGATCATTTTTTCTAGTACTACTAACAAAAATACATATCTCTAGGCATTATTAGCCATTTTGCATGTGTTGTTTAGAAGTTATGTTTGAATACATTTTTATTGCTTTTTTCGCATTATCTCAGGATTCTAAGAACATTATAGTCATATTGAGTAAAAAACTACTTTTTTGCATTTGCAAGATTTAAAAAAAGCCTATGTTTCCAGTAGAACTCCCAAAGATGCATTATTTCAGGCATTATTAGCCATTTTCCATGTGCGGTGTAGGAGTTATGTTTAAATAACTGTCATATTGAGTGTTACAGTATACAGTCATATTGAGTAATACCTCATTTTTTGTATTTGCAAACTATAGAAAAAACAACTGTATCTAGTAAAACTCACATGTATTCAATATCACAGGCATTTTTAGACACTTTGCACGTTTGGATTAGGAATTATTGTTGGAATATATTTTTTATTGCTTTATTCGCACTATCTCAGGATTTTAAGTACATTACTGTCAAATTGAGTAAAACATTACTTTTTGTTTTTGCAAACGGTACCAAATGTTTTTTTTTTCAGGAAAAACTCTCAAACATGCATTTCTTCAGGCATTATTAGACATATTGCATGTGTATTTTTGGAGTTATGTTTCATAAACTGACATTTTGAGTTTGACCAATATGAGGCCAGTAAAACCTGATTTTTGTATTTTTGAACCTTTCCAAAATACCTGATTCAGGTCAAACTCACATAAATTCAATATTACAGGCTTTTTTAGACAAAGTTCATGTTTGGTTTTGGAGTTATGATTATAAACCTTTCATAACTTGTGTCTTTAGAAAACCTTACAAAAGATCATTTTTTCTAGTACTACTACCAAAAATACATATCTCTAGGCATTATTAGCCATTTTGCATGTGTTGTTTAGAAGTTATGTTTGAATACATTTTTTATTGCTTTTTTCGCATTATCTCAGGATTCTAAAGAACATTATAGTCATATTGAGTAAAAAAACTACTTTTTGCATTTTGCAAGATTTAAAAAAGCCTATGTTTCCAGTAAAACTCCCAAAGATGCATTATTTCAGGCATTATTAGCCATTTTTCCATGTGTGGTGTAGGAGTTATGTTTAAATAACTGTCATATTGAGTGTTACAGTATACAGTCATATTGAGTAATACACTAATTTTTTGTATTTGCAAACCATAGAAAAACAACTGTATCTAGTAAAACTCACATGTATTCAATATCACAGGCATTTTTAGACACTTTGCACGTTTGGATTAGGAATTATGTTAGAATACATTTTTATTGCTTTATTCGTATTATCTCAGGATTCTAAGTACATTACTGTCAAATTGAGAAAAACATTACTTTTTGTTTTTGCAAACGGTACCAAATGTTTTTTTTTTCAGGAAAACTCACAAAGATGCATTTCTTCAGGCATTATTAGACATATTGCATGTGTATTTTTGGAGTTATGTTTTCATAAACTGACATTTTGAGTTTGACCAATATGAGGCCAGTAAAACCTGATTTTTTGTATTTTTGAACCTTTCCAAAAATACCTGATTCAGGTCAAACTCCCATAAATTCAATATTACAGGCTTTTTTAGACAAAGTTCATGTTTGGTTTTGGAGTTATGATTATAAACCTTTCATATTTAGGTTGACAGTCACACTGTTATATTGAATAAAAAAAAACTAACATTTTTCTAGTACTACTAACAAAAATACATATCTCTAGGCATTATTAGCCATTTTGCATGTGTTGTTTAGAAGTTATGTTTGAATACATTTTTATTGCTTTTTTCGCATTATCTCAGGATTCTAAGAACATTATAGTCATATTGAGTAAAAAACTACTTTTTGCATTTGCAAGATTTAAAAAAGCATATTCTTCGAGTAAAACTCCAAAGATGCATTATTTCAGGCATTATTAGCCATTTTCCATGTGTGGTGTAGGCGTTATGTTTAAATAACTGTCATATTGAGTGTTACAGTATACAGTCATATTGAGTAATACCTCATTTTTGTATTTTTAAACCATAGAAAAACAACTGTATCTAGTAAAACTCACATGTATTCAATATCACAGGCATTTTAGACACTTTGCACGTTTGGATTAAGAATTATGTTGGAATACATTTTTATTGCTTTATTCGCATTATCTCAGGATTCTAAGTACATTACTGTCAAATTGAGTAAAACATTACTTTTTGTTTTTGCAAACGGTACCAAAAGTTTTTTTTTCAGGAAAACTCTCAAAGATGCATTTCTTCAGGAATTATTAGACATATTGCATGTGTATTTTTGGAGTTATGTTTCATAAACTGACATTTTGAGTTTGACCAATATGAGGCCAGTAAAACCGGATTTTTGTATTTTTGAACCTTTCCAAAATACCTGATTCAGGTCAAACTCACATGAATTCAATATTACAGGATTTTTAGACAAAATTCATTTTTGGTTTTGGAGTTATGATTATAAACCTTTCATATTTAGGTTGACAGTCACACTGTTATATTGAATAAAAAAACTAATTTGTGTCTTTAGAAACCTTACAAACGATCATTTTTCTAGTACTACTAACAAAAATACATATCTCTAGGCATTATTAGCCATTTTGCATGTGTTGTTTAGAAGTTATGTTTGAATACATTTTTATTGCTTTTTTCGCATTATCTCAGGATTCTAAGAACATTATAGTCATATTGAGTAAAAAACTACTTTTTGCATTTGCAAGATTTAAAAAAGCCTATGTTTCCAGTAGAACTCCCAAAGATGCATTATTTCAGGCATTATTAGCCATTTTCCATGTGTGGTGTAGGAGTTATGTTTAAATAACTGTCATATTGAGTGTTACAGTATACAGTCATATTGAGTAATACCTCATTTTTGTATTTGCAAACCATAGAAAAACAACTGTATCTAGTAAAACTCACATGTATTCAATATCACAGGCATTTTTAGACACTTTGCACGTTTGGATTAGGAATTATGTTGGAATATATTTTTATTGCTTTATTCGCACTATCTCAGGATTTTAAGTACATTACTGTCAAATTGAGTAAAACATTACTTTTTGTTTTTGCAAACGGTACCAAATGTTTTTTTTTCAGGAAAACTCTCAAACATGCATTTCTTCAGGCATTATTAGACATATTGCATGTGTATTTTTGGAGTTATGTTCATAAACTGACATTTTGAGTTTGACCAATATGAGGCCAGTAAAACCTGATTTTTGTATTTTTGAACCTTTCCAAAATACCTGATTCAGGTCAAACTCACATAAATTCAATATTACAGGCTTTTTTAGACAAAGTTCATCTTTGGTTTTGGAGTTATGATTATAAACTTTCATATTTAGGTTGACAGTCACACTGTTATATTGAATAAAAAAACTAACTTGTGTCTTTAGAAACCTTACAAAAGATCATTTTTCTAGTACTACTAACACAAATACATATCTCTAGGCATTATTAGCCATTTTGCATGTGTTGTTTAGAAGTTATGTTTGAATACATTTTTATTGCTTTTTTCGCATTATCTCAGGATTCTAAGAACATTATAGTCATATTGAGTAAAAAACTACTTTTTGCATTTGCAAGATTTAAAAAAGCCTATGTTTCCAGTAGAACTCCCAAAGATGCATTATTTCAGGCATTATTAGCCATTTTCCATGTGTGGTGTAGGAGTTATGTTTAAATAACTGTCATATTGAGTGTTACAGTATACAGTCATATTGAGTAATACCTCATTTTTGTATTTGCAAACTATAGAAAAACAACTGTATCTAGTAAAACTCACATGTATTCAATATCACAGGCATTTTTAGACACTTTGCACGTTTGGATTAGGAATTATGTTGGAATATATTTTTATTGCTTTATTCGCATTATCTCAGGATTCTAAGTACATTACTGTCAAATTGAGTAAAACATTACTTTTTGTTTTTGCAAACGGTACCAAATGTTTTTTTTTTCAGGAAAACTCTGAAACATGCATTTCTTCAGGCATTATTAGACATATTGTATGTGTATTTTTGGAGTTATGTTTCATAAACTGACATTTTGAGTTTGACCAATATGAGGCCAGTAAAACCTGATTTTGTATTTTTGAACCTTTCCAAAATACCTGATTCAGGTCAAACTCACATAAATTCAATATTACAGGCTTTTTTTTAGACAAAGTTCATATTCTGTTTTGGAGTTATGATTATAAACCTTTCATGTTTAGGTTGACAGTCACACTGTTATATTGAATAAAAAAACTAACTTGTGTCTTTAAAACCTTACAAAAGATCATTTTTCTAGTACTACTAACAAAAATACATATCTCTAGGCATTATTAGCCATTTTGCATGTGTTGTTTAGAAGTTATGTTTGAATACATTTTTATTGCTTTTTTCGCATTATCTCAGGATTCTAAGAAGATTATAGTCATATTGAGTAAAAAACTACTTTTTGCATTTGCAAGATTTAAAAAAGCATATGTTTCGAGTAAAACTCCCAAATATGCATTATTTCAGGCATTATTAGCCATTTTCCATGTGTGGTGTAGGAGTTATGTTTAAATAACTGTCATATTGAGTGTTACAGTATACAGTCATATTGAGTAATACCTCATTTTTGTATTTGCAAACCATAGAAAAACAACTGTATCTAGTAAAACTCACATGTATTCAATATCACAGGCATTTTTAGACACTTTGCACGTTTGGATTAGGAATTATGTTAGAATACATTTTTATTGCTTTATTCGCATTATCTCAGGATTCTAAGTACATTACTGTCAAATTGAGTAAAACATTACTTTTTGTTTTTGCAAACGGTACCAAATGTTTTTTTTTCAGGAAAACTCACAAAGATGCATTTCTTCAGGCATTATTAGACATATTGCATGTGTATTTTTGGAGTTATGTTTCATAAACTGACATTTTGAGTTTGACCAATATGAGGCCAGTAAAACCTGATTTTTGTATTTTTGAACCTTTCCAAAATACCTGATTCAGGTCAAACTCACATAAATTCAATATTACAGGCTTTTTTAGACAAAGTTCATCTTTGGTTTTGGAGTTATGATTATAAACCTTTCATATTTAGGTTGACAGTCACACTGTTATATTGAATAAAAAAACTAACTTGTGTCTTTAGAAACCTTACAAAAGATCATTTTTCTAGTACTACTAACAAAAATACATATCTCTAGGCATTATTAGCCATTTTGCATGTGTTGTTTAGAAGTTATGTTTGAATACATTTTTATTGCTTTTTTCGCATTATCTCAGGATTCTAAGAACATTATAGTCATATTGAGTAAAAAACTACTTTTTGCATTTGCAAGATTTAAAAAAGCCTATGTTTCCAGTAGAACTCCCAAAGATGCATTATTTCAGGCATTATTAGCCATTTTCCATGTGTGGTGTAGGAGTTATGTTTAAATAACTGTCATATTGAGTGTTACAGTATACAGTCATATTGAGTAATACCTCATTTTTGTATTTGCAAACTATAGAAAAACAACTGTATCTAGTAAAACTCACATGTATTCAATATCACAGGCATTTTTAGACACTTTGCACGTTTGGATTAGGAATTATGTTGGAATATATTTTTATTGCTTTATTCGCATTATCTCAGGATTCTAAGTACATTACTGTCAAATTGAGTAAAACATTACTTTTTGTTTTTGCAAACGGTACCAAATGTTTTTTTTTCATGAAAACTCTCAAACATGCATTTCTTCAGGCATTATTAGACATATTGCATGTGTATTTTTGGAGTTATGTTTCATAAACTGACATTTTGAGTTTGACCAATATGAGGCCAGTAAAACCTGATTTTTGTATTTTTGAACCTTTCCAAAATACCTGATTCAGGTCAAACTCACATAAATTCAATATTACAGGCTTTTTTAGACAAAGTTCATCTTTGGTTTTGGAGTTATGATTATAAACCTTTCATATTTAGGTTGACAGTCACACTGTTATATTGAATAAAAAAACTAACTTGTGTCTTTAGAAACCTTACAAAAGATCATTTTTCTAGTACTACTAACAAAAATACATATCTCTAGGCATTATTAGCCATTTTGCATGTGTTGTTTAGAAGTTATGTTTGAATACATTTTTATTGCTTTTTTCGCATTATCTCAGGATTCTAAGAACATTATAGTCATATTGAGTAAAAAACTACTTTTTGCATTTGCAAGATTTAAAAAAGCCTATGTTTCCAGTAGAACTCCCAAAGATGCATTATTTCAGGCATTATTAGCCATTTTCCATGTGTGGTGTAGGAGTTATGTTTAAATAACTGTCATATTGAGTGTTACAGTATACAGTCATATTGAGTAATACACTAATTTTTGTATTTGCAAACCATAGAAAAACAACTGTATCTAGTAAAACTCACATGTAATCAATATCACAGGCATTTTTAGACACTTTGCACGTTTGGATTAGGAATTATGTTAGAATACATTTTTATTGCTTTATTCGCATTATCTCAGGATTCTAAGTACATTACTGTCAAATTGAGTAAAACATTACTTTTTGTTTTTGCAAACGGTACCAAATGTTTTTTTTTCAGGAAAACTCACAAAGATGCATTTCTTCAGGCATTATTAGACATATTGCATGTGTATTTTTGGAGTTATGTTTCATAAACTGACATTTTGAGTTTGACCAATATGAGGCCAGTAAAACCTGATTTTTGTATTTTTGAACCTTTCCAAAATACCTGATTCAGGTCAAACTCACATAAATTCAATATTACAGGCTTTTTTAGACACATTTCATGTTTGGTTTTGGAGTTATGATTATAAACCTTTCATATTTAGGTTGACAGCCACACTGTTATATTGAATAAAAAAACTAACTTGTGTCTTTAGAAACCTTACAAAAGATCATTTTTCTAGTACTACTAACAAAAATACATATCTCTAGGCATTATTAGCCATTTTGCATGTGTTGTTTAGAAGTTATGTTTGAATACATTTTAATTGCTTTTTTCGCATTATCTCAGGATTCTAAGAACATTATAGTCATATTGATTAAAAAACTACTTTTTGCATTTGCAAGATTTAAAAAAGCCTGTTTCCAGTAGAACTCCCAAAGATGCATTATTTCAGGCATTATTAGCCATTTTCCATGTGTGGTGTAGGAGTTATGTTTAAATAACTGTCATATTGAGTGTTACAGTATACAGTCATATTGAGTAATACCTCATTTTTGTATTTGCAAACTATAGAAAAACAACTGTATCTAGTAAAACTCACATGTATTCAATATCACAGGCATTTTTAGACACTTTGCACGTTTGGATTAGGAATTATGTTGGAATATATTTTTATTGCTTTATTCGCACTATCTCAGGATTCTAAGTACATTACTGTCAAATTGAGTAAAACATTACTTTTTGTTTTTGCAAACGGTACCAAATGTTTTTTTTCAGGAAAACTCTCAAACATGCATTTCTTCAGGCATTATTAGACATATTGCATGTGTATTTTTGGAGTTATGTTTCATAAACTGACATTTTGAGTTTGACCAATATGAGGCCAGTAAAACCTAATTTTTGTATTTTTGAACCTTTCCAAAATACCTGATTCAGGTCAAACTCACATAAATTCAATATTACAGGCTTTTTTAGACAAAGTTCATGTTTGGTTTTGGAGTTATGATTATAAACCTTTCATATTTAGGTTGACAGTCACACTGTTATATTGAATAAAAAAACTAACTTGTGTCTTTAGAAACCTTACAAAAGATCATTTTTCTAGTACTACTAACAAAAATACGTATCCCTAGGCATTATTAGCCATTTTGCATGTGTTGTCTAGAAGTTATGTTTGAATACATTTTTATTGCTTTTTTCGCATTATCTCAGGATTCTAAGAACATTATAGTCATATTGAGTAAAAAACTACTTTTTGCATTTGCAAGATTTAAAAAAGCCTATGTTTCCAGTAGAACTCCCAAAGATGCATTATTTCAGGCATTATTAGCCATTTTCCATGTGTGGTGTAGGAGTTATGTTTAAATAACTGTCATATTGAGTGTTACAGTATACAGTCATATTGAGTAATACCTCATTTTTGTATTTGCAAACTATAGAAAAACAACTGTATCTAGTAAAACTCACATGTATTCAATATCACAGGCATTTTTAGACACTTTGCACGTTTGGATTAGGAATTATGTTGGAATATATTTTTATTGCTTTATTCGCATTATCTCAGGATTCTAAGTACATTACTGTCAAATTGAGTAAAACATTACTTTTTGTTTTTGCAAACGGTACCAAATGTTTTTTTTTCAGGAAAACTCTCAAACATGCATTTCTTCAGGCATTATTAGACATATTGTATGTGTATTTTTGGAGTTATGTTTCATAAACTGACATTTTGAGTTTGACCAATATGAGGCCAGTAAAACCTGATTTTTGTATTTTTGAACCTTTCCAAAATACCTGATTCAGGTCAAACTCACATAAATTCAATATTACAGGCTTTTTTTAGACAAAGTTCATAGTCTGTTTTGGAGTTATGATTATAAACCTTTCATATTTAGGTTGACAGTCACACTGTTATATTGAATAAGAAAACTAACTTGTGTCTTTAGAAACCTTACAAAAGATAATTTTTCTAGTACTGCTAAATAAAATACATATCTCTAGGCATTATTAGCCATTTTGCATGTGTTGTTTAGAAGTTATGTTTGAATACATTTTTATTGCTTTTTTCGCATTATCTCAGGATTCTAAGAACATTATAGTCATATTGAGTAAACAACTACTTTTTGCATTTGCAAGATTTTAAAAAGCATATGTTTCGAGTAAAACTCCCAAAGATGCATTATTTCAGGCATTATTAGCCATTTTCCATGTGTGGTGTAGGAGTTATTTTTAAATAACTGTCATATTGAGTGTTACAGTATACAGTCATATTGAGTAATACCTCATTTTTGTATTTGCAAACCATAGAAAAACAACTGTATCTAGTAAAACTCACATGTATTCAATATCACAGGCATTTTTAGACACTTTGCACGTTTGGATTAGGAATTATGTTGGAATACATTTTTATTGCTTTATTCGCATTATCTCAGGACTGTAAGTACATTACTGTCAAATTGAGTAAAACATTACTTTTTGTTTTTGCAAACGGTACCAAATGGTTTTTTTTTTTCAGGAAAACTCTCAAAGATGCATTTCTTCAGGCATTATTAGACATATTGCATGTGTATTTTTGGAGTTATGTTTCATAAACTGACATTTTGAGTTTGACCAATATGAGGCCAGTAAAACCTGATTTTTGTATTTTTGAACCTTTCCAAAATACCTGATTCAGGTCAAACTCGCATAAATTCAATATTACAGGCTTTTTTAGACAAAGTTCATGTTTGGTTTTGGAGTTATGATTATAAACCTTTCATATTTAGGTTGACAGTCACACTGTTATATTGAATAAAAAAACTAACTTGTGTCTTTAGAAACCTTACAAAAGATCATTTTTCTAGTACTACTAACAAAAATACATATCTCTAGGCATTATTAGCCATTTTGCATGTGTTGTTTAGAAGTTATGTTTGAATACATTTTTATTGCTTTTTTCGCATTATCTCAGGATTCTAAGAACATTATAGTCATATTGAGTAAAAAACTACTTTTTGCATTTGCAAGATTTAAAAAAGCCTATGTTTCCAGTAGAATTCCCAAAGATGCATTATTTCAGGCATTATTAGCCATTTTCCATGTGTGGTGTAGGAGTTATGTTTAAATAACTGTCATATTGAGTGTTACAGTATACAGTCATATTGAGTAATACCTCATTTTTGTATTTGCAAACTATAGAAAAACAACTGTATCTAATAAAACTCACATGTATTCAATATCACAGGCATTTTTAGACACTTTGCACGTTTGGATTAGGAATTATGTTGGAATATATTTTTATTGCTTTATTCGCACTATCTCAGGATTCTAAGTACATTACTGTCAAATTGAGTAAAACATTACTTTTTGTTTTTGCAAACGGTACCAAATGTTTTTTTTTTCAGGAAAACTCTCAAACATGCATTTCTTCAGGCATTATTAGACATATTGCATGTGTATTTTTGGAGTTATGTTTCATAAACTGACATTTAGAGTTTGACCAATATGAGGCCAGTAAAACCTAATTTTTGTATTTTTGAACCTTTCCAAAATACCTGATTCAGGTCAAACTCACATACATTCAATATTACAGGCTTTTTTAGACAAAGTTCATGTTTGGTTTTGGAGTTATGATTATAAACCTTTCATATTTAGGTTGACAGTCACACTGTTATATTGAATAAAAAAACTAACTTGTGTCTTTAGAAACCTTACAAAAGATCATTTTTCTAGTACTACTAACAAAAATACATATCTCTAGGCATTATTAGCCATTTTGCATGTGTTGTTTAGAAGTTATGTTTGAATACATTTTTATTGCTTTTTTCGCATTATCTCAGGATTCTAAGAACATTATAGTCATATTGAGTAAAAAACTACTTTTTGCATTTGCAAGATTTAAAAAAGCCTATGTTTCCAGTTGAACTCCCAAAGATGCATTATTTCAGGCATTATTAGCCATTTTCCATGTGTGGTGTAGGAGTTATGTTTAAATAACTGTCATATTGAGTGTTACAGTATACAGTCATATTGAGTAATACCTCATTTTTGTATTTGCAAACTATAGAAAAAAAACTGTATCTAGTAAAACTCACATGTATTCAATATCACAGGCATTTTTAGACACTTTGCACGTTTGGATTAGGAATTATGTTGGAATATATTTTTATTGCTTTATTCGCATTATCTCAGGATTCTAAGTACATTACTGTCAAATTGAGTAAAACATTACTTTTTGTTTTTGCAAACGGTACCAAATGTTTTTTTTTTTCAGGAAAACTCTCAAACATGCATTTCTTCAGGCATTATTAGACATATTGTATGTGTATTTTTGGAGTTATGTTTCATAAACTGACATTTTGAGTTTGACCAATATGAGGCCAGTAAAACCTGATTTTGTATTTTTGAACCTTTCCAAAATACCTGATTCAGGTCAAACTCACATAAATTCAATATTACAGGCTTTTTTTAGACAAAGTTCATATTCTGTTTTGGAGTTATGATTATAAACCTTTCATGTTTAGGTTGACAGTCACACTGTTATATTGAATAAAAAAACTAACTTGTGTCTTTAGAAACCTTACAAAAGATCATTTTTCTAGTACTACTAACAAAAATACATATCTCTAGGCATTATTAGCCATTTTGCATGTGTTGTTTAGAAGTTATGTTTGAATACATTTTTATTGCTTTTTTCGCATTATCTCAGGATTCTAAGAACATTATAGTCATATTGAGTAAAAAACTACTTTTTGCATTTGCAAGATTTAAAAAAGCCTATGTTTCCAGTAGAACTCCCAAAGATGCATTATTTCAGGCATTATTAGCCATTTTCCATGTGTGGTGTAGGAGTTATGTTTAAATAACTGTCATATTGAGTGTTACAGTATACAGTCATATTGAGTAATACCTCATTTTTGTATTTGCAAACTATAGAAAAACAACTGTATCTAGTAAAACTCACATGTATTCAATATCACAGGCATTTTTAGACACTTTGCACGTTTGGATTAGGAATTATGTTGGAATATATTTTTATTGCTTTATTCGCATTATCTCAGGATTCTAAGTACATTACTGTCAAATTGAGTAAAACATTACTTTTTGTTTTTGCAAACGGTACCAAATGTTTTTTTTTTCAGGAAAAATCTCAAAGATGCATTTCTTCAGGCATTATTAGACATATTGCATGTGTATTTTTGGAGTTATGTTTCATAAACTGACATTTTGAGTTTGACCAATATGAGGCCAGTAAAACCTGATTTTTGTATTTTTGAACCTTTCCAAAATACCTGATTCAGGTCAAACTCACATAAATTCAATATTACAGGCTTTTTTAGACAAAGTTCATCTTTGGTTTTGGAGTTATGATTATAAACCTTTCATATTTAGGTTGACAGTCACACTGTTATATTGAATAAAAAAACTAACTTGTGTCTTTAGAAATCTTACAAAAGATCATTTTTCTAGTACTACTAACAAAAATACATATCTCTAGGCATTATTAGCCATTTTGCATGTGTTGTTTAGAAGTTATGTTTGAGTACATTTTTATTGCTTTTTTCGCATTATCTCAGGATTCTAAGAACATTATAGTCATATTGAGTAAACAACTACTTTTTGCATTTGCAAGATTTTAAAAAGCATATGTTTCGAGTAAAACTCCCAAAGATGCATTATTTCAGGCATTATTAGCCATTTTCCATGTGTGGTGTAGGAGTTATGTTTAAATAACTGTCATATTGAGTGTTACAGTATACAGTCATATTGAGTAATACCTCATTTTTGTATTTGCAAACCATAGAAAAACAACTGTATCTAGTAAAACTCACATGTATTCAATATCACAGGCATTTTTAGACACTTTGCACGTTTGGATTAGGAATTATGTTGGAATACATTTTTATTGCTTTATTCACATTATCTCAGGACTGTAAGTACATTACTGTCAAATTGAGTAAAACATTACTTTTTGTTTTTGCAAACGGTACCAAATGGTTTTTTTTTTCAGGAAAACTCTCAAAGATGCATTTCTTCAGGCATTATTAGACATATTGCATGTGTATTTTTGGAGTTATGTTTCATAAACTGACATTTTGAGTTTGACCAATATGAGGCCAGTAAAACCTGATTTTTGTATTTTTGAACCTTTCCAAAATACCTGATTCAGGTCAAACTCACATAAATTCAATATTACAGGCTTTTTTAGACAAATTTCATGTTTGGTTTTGGAGTTATGATTATAAACCTTTCATATTTAGGTTGACAGTCACACTGTTATATTGAATAAAAAAACTAACTTGTGTCTTTATAAACCTTACAAAAGATCATTTTTCTAGTACAACTAACAAAAATACATATCTCTAGGCATTATTAGCCATTTTGCATGTGTTGTTTAGAAGTTATGTTTGAATACATTTTTATTGCTTTTTTCGCATTATCTCAGGATTCTAAGAACATTATAGTCATATTGAGTAAAAAACTACTTTTTGCATTTGCAAGATTTAAAAAAGCATATGTTTCGAGTAAAACTCCCAAACATGCATTATTTCAGGCATTATTAGCCATTTTCCATGTGTGGTGTAGGAGTTATGTTTAAATAACTGTCATATTGAGTGTTACAGTATACAGTCATATTGAGTAATACCTCATTTTTGTATTTGCAAACCATAGAAAAACAACTGTATCTAGTAAAACTCACATGTATTCAATATCACAGGCATTTTTAGACACTTTGCACGTTTGGATTAGGAATTATGTTGGAATACATTTTTATTGCTTTATTCGCATTATCTCAGTATTCTAAGTACATTACTGTCAAATTGAGTAAAACATTACTTTTTGTTTTTGCAAACGGTACCAAATGGTTTTTTTTTTCAGGAAAACTCTCAAAGATGCATTTCTTCAGGCATTATTAGACATATTGCATGTGTATTTTTGGAGTTATGTTTCATAAACTGACATTTTGAGTTTGACCAATATGAGGCCAGTAAAACCTGATTTTTGTATTTTTGAACCTTTCCAAAATACCTAATTCAGGTCAAACTCACATAAATTCAATATTACAGGCTTTTTTAGACAAAGTTCATGTTTGGTGTTGGAGTTATGATTATAAACCTTTCATATTTAGGTTGACAGTCACACTGTTATATTGAATAAAAAAACTAACTTGTGTCTTTAGAAACCTTACAAAAGATCATTTTTCTAGTACAACTAACAAAAATACATATCTCTAGGCATTATTAGCCATTTTGCATGTGTTGTTTAGAAGTTATGTTTGAATACATTTTTATTGCTTTTTTCGCATTATCTCAGGATTCTAAGAAGATTATAGTCATATTGAGTAAAAAACTACTTTTTGCATTTGCAAGATTTAAAAAAGCATATGTTTCGAGTAAAACTCCCAAACATGCATTATTTCAGGCATTATTAGCCATTTTCCATGTGTGGTGTAGGAGTTATGTTTAAATAACTGTCATATTGAGTGTTACAGTATACAGTCATATTGAGTAATACCTCATTTTTGTATTTGCAAACCATAGAAAAACAACTGTATCTAGTAAAACTCACATGTATTCAATATCACAGGCATTTTTAGACACTTTGGACGTTTGGATTAGGAATTATGTTGGAATACATTTTTATTGCTTTATTCGTATTATCTCAGGATTCTAAGTACATTACTGTCAAATTGAGTAAAACATTACTTTTTGTTTTTGCAAACGGTACCAAATGGTTTTTTTTCAGGAAAACTCTCAAAGATGCATTTCTTCAGGCATTATTAGACATATTGCATGTGTATTTTTGGAGTTATGTTTCATAAACTGACATTTAGAGTTTGACCAATATGAGGCCAGTAAAACCTGATTTTTGTATTTTTGAACCTTTCCAAAATACCTGATTCAGGTCAAACTCACATAAATTCAATATTACAGGCTTTTTTAGACAAATTTCATGTTTGGTTTTGGAGTTATGATTATAAACCTTTCATATTTAGGTTGACAGTCACACTGTTATATTGAATAAAAAAACTAACTTGTGTCTTTATAAACCTTACAAAAGATCATTTTTCTAGTACAACTAACAAAAATACATATCTCTAGGCATTATTAGCCATTTTGCATGTGTTGTTTAGAAGTTATGTTTGAATACATTTTTATTGCTTTTTTCGCATTATCTCAGGATTCTAAGAACATTATAGTCATATTGAGTAAAAAACTACTTTTTGCATTTGCAAGATTTAAAAAAGCATATGTTTCGAGTAAAACTCCCAAACATGCATTATTTCAGGCATTATTAGCCATTTTCCATGTGTGGTGTAGGAGTTATGTTTAAATAACTGTCATATTGAGTGTTACAGTATACAGTCATATTGAGTAATACCTCATTTTTGTATTTGCAAACCATAGAAAAACAACTGTATCTAGTAAAACTCACATGTATTCAATATCACAGGCATTTTTAGACACTTTGCACGTTTGGATTAGGAATTATGTTGGAATACATTTTTATTGCTTTATTCGCATTATCTCAGTATTCTAAGTACATTACTGTCAAATTGAGTAAAACATTACTTTTTGTTTTTGCAAACGGTACCAAATGGTTTTTTTTTTCAGGAAAACTCTCAAAGATGCATTTCTTCAGGCATTATTAGACATATTGCATGTGTATTTTTGGAGTTATGTTTCATAAACTGACATTTTGAGTTTGACCAATATGAGGCCAGTAAAACCTGATTTTTGTATTTTTGAACCTTTCCAAAATACCTAATTCAGGTCAAACTCACATAAATTCAATATTACAGGCTTTTTTAGACAAAGTTCATGTTTGGTGTTGGAGTTATGATTATAAACCTTTCATATTTAGGTTGACAGTCACACTGTTATATTGAATAAAAAAACTAACTTGTGTCTTTAGAAACCTTACAAAAGATCATTTTTCTAGTACAACTAACAAAAATACATATCTCTAGGCATTATTAGCCATTTTGCATGTGTTGTTTAGAAGTTATGTTTGAATACATTTTTATTGCTTTTTTCGCATTATCTCAGGATTCTAAGAAGATTATAGTCATATTGAGTAAAAAACTACTTTTTGCATTTGCAAGATTTAAAAAAGCATATGTTTCGAGTAAAACTCCCAAACATGCATTATTTCAGGCATTATTAGCCATTTTCCATGTGTGGTGTAGGAGTTATGTTTAAATAACTGTCATATTGAGTGTTACAGTATACAGTCATATTGAGTAATACCTCATTTTTGTATTTGCAAACCATAGAAAAACAACTGTATCTAGTAAAACTCACATGTATTCAATATCACAGGCATTTTTAGACACTTTGCACGTTTGGATTAGGAATTATGTTGGAATACATTTTTATTGCTTTATTCGCATTATCTCAGGATTCTAAGTACATTACTGTCAAATTGAGTAAAACATTACTTTTTGTTTTTGCAAACGGTACCAAATGGTTTTTTTTCAGGAAAACTCTCAAAGATGCATTTCTTCAGGCATTATTAGACATATTGCATGTGTATTTTTGGAGTTATGTTTCATAAACTGACATTTTGAGTTTGACCAATATGAGGCCAGTAAAACCTGATTTTTGTATTTTTGAACCTTTCCAAAATACCTGATTCAGGTCAAACTCACATAAATTCAATATTACAGGCTTTTTTAGACAAATTTCATGTTTGGTTTTGGAGTTATGATTATAAACCTTTCATATTTAGGTTGACAGTCACACTGTTATATTGAATAAAAAAACTAACTTGTGTCTTTATAAACCTTACAAAAGATCATTTTTCTAGTACAACTAACAAAAATACATATCTCTAGGCATTATTAGCCATTTTGCATGTGTTGTTTAGAAGTTATGTTTGAATACATTTTTATTGCTTTTTTCGCATTATCTCAGGATTCTAAGAACATTATAGTCATATTGAGTAAAAAACTACTTTTTGCATTTGCAAGATTTAAAAAAGCATATGTTTCGAGTAAAACTCCCAAACATGCATTATTTCAGGCATTATTAGCCATTTTCCATGTGTGGTGTAGGAGTTATGTTTAAATAACTGTCATATTGAGTGTTACACTATACAGTCATATTGAGTAATACCTCATTTTTGTATTTGCAAACCATAGAAAAACAACTGTATCTAGTAAAACTCACATGTATTCAATATCACAGGCATTTTTAGACACTTTGCACGTTTGGATTAGGAATTATGTTGGAATACATTTTTATTGCTTTATTCGCATTATCTCAGGATTCTAAGTACATTACTGTCAAATTGAGTAAAACATTACTTTTTGTTTTTGCAAACGGTACCAAATGTTTTTTTTTTCAGGAAAACTCTCAAAGATGCATTTCTTCAGGCATTATTAGACATATTGCATGTGTATTTTTGGAGTTATGTTTCATAAACTGACATTTTGAGTTTGACCAATATGAGGCCAGTAAAACCTGATTTTTGTATTTTTGAACCTTTCCAAAATACCTGATTCAGGTCAAACTCCCATAAATTCAATATTACAGGCTTTTTTAGACAAAGTTCATGTTTGGTTTTGGAGTTATGATTATAAACCTTTCATATTTAGGTTGACAGTCACACTGTTATATTGAATAAAAAAACTAACTTGTGTCTTTAGAAACCTTACAAAAGATCATTTTTCTAGTACTACTAACAAAAATACATATCTCTAGGCATTATTAGCCATTTTGCATGTGTTGTTTAGAAGTTATGTTTGACTACATTTTTATTGCTTTTTTCGCATTATCTCAGGATTCTAGAACATTATAGTCATATTGAGTAAAAAACTACTTTTTGCATTTGCAAGATTTAAAAAAGCCTATGTTTCCAGTAGAACTCCCAAAGATGCATTATTTCAGGCATTATTAGCCATTTTCCATGTGTGGTGTAGGAGTTATGTTTAAATAACTGTCATATTGAGTGTTACAGTATACAGTCATATTGAGTAATACCTCATTTTTGTATTTGCAAACTATAGAAAAACAACTGTATCTAGTAAAACTCACATGTATTCAATATCACAGGCATTTTTAGACACTTTGCACGTTTGGATTAGGAATTATGTTGGAATATATTTTTATTGCTTTATTCGCATTATCTCAGGATTCTAAGTACATTACTGTCAAATTGAGTAAAACATTACTTTTTGTTTTTGCAAACGGTACCAAATGTTTTTTTTTTCAGGAAAAATCTCAAAGATGCATTTCTTCAGGCATTATTAGACATATTGCATGTGTATTTTTGGAGTTATGTTTCATAAACTGACATTTTGAGTTTGACCAATATGAGGCCAGTAAAACCTGATTTTTGTATTTTTGAACCTTTCCAAAATACCTGATTCAGGTCAAACTCACATAAATTCAATATTACAGGCTTTTTTAGACAAAGTTC
Organism: Nerophis ophidion; assembly: GCF_033978795.1. NCBI lineage: Eukaryota > Metazoa > Chordata > Actinopteri > Syngnathiformes > Syngnathidae > Nerophis > Nerophis ophidion. The sequence goes on along the minus strand of NW_026907001.1, from coordinate 334,303 downwards.
ATCTTTGGTTTTGGAGTTATGATTATAAACCTTTCATATTTAGGTTGACAGTCACACTGTTATATTGAATAAAAAAACTAACTTGTGTCTTTAGAAATCTTACAAAAGATCATTTTTCTAGTACTACTAACAAAAATACATATCTCTAGGCATTATTAGCCATTTTGCATGTGTTGTTTAGAAGTTATGTTTGAATACATTTTAATTGCTTTTTTCGCATTATCTCAGGATTCTAAGAACATTATAGTCATATTGATTAAAAAACTACTTTTTGCATTTGCAAGATTTAAAAAAGCCTGTTTCCAGTAGAACTCCCAAAGATGCATTATTTCAGGCATTATTAGCCATTTTCCATGTGTGGTGTAGGAGTTATGTTTAAATAACTGTCATATTGAGTGTTACAGTATACAGTCATATTGAGTAATACCTCATTTTTGTATTTGCAAACTATAAAAAAAACAACTGTATCTAGTAAAACTCACATGTATTCAATATCACAGGCATTTTTAGACACTTTGCACGTTTGGATTAGGAATTATGTTGGAATATATTTTTATTGCTTTATTCGCACTATCTCAGGATTCTAAGTACATTACTGTCAAATTGAGTAAAACATTACTTTTTGTTTTATCAAACGGTACCAAATGTTTTTTTTCAGGAAAACTCTCAAACATGCATTTCTTCAGGCATTATTAGACATATTGCATGTGTATTTTTGGAGTTATGTTTCATAAACTGACATTTTGAGTTTGACCAATATGAGGCCAGTAAAACCTAATTTTTGTATTTTTGAACCTTTCCAAAATACCTGATTCAGGTCAAACTCACATAAATTCAATATTACAGGCTTTTTTAGACAAAGTTCATGTTTGGTTTTGGAGTTATGATTATAAACCTTTCATATTTAGGTTGACAGTCACACTGTTATATTGAATAAAAAAACTAACTTGTGTCTTTAGAAACCTTACAAAAGATCATTTTTCTAGTACTGCTAAATAAAATACATATCTCTAGGCATTATTAGCCATTTTGCATGTGTTGTTTAGAAGTTATGTTTGAATACATTTTTATTGCTTTTTTCGCATTATCTCAGGATTCTAAGAACATTATAGTCATATTGAGTAAACAACTACTTTTTGCATTTGCAAGATTTTAAAAAGCATATGTTTCGAGTAAAACTCCCAAAGATGCATTATTTCAGGCATTATTAGCCATTTTCCATGTGTGGTGTAGGAGTTATGTTTAAATAACTGTCATATTGAGTGTTACAGTATACAGTCATATTGAGTAATACCTCATTTTTGTATTTGCAAACCATAGAAAAACAACTGTATCTAGTAAAACTCACATGTATTCAATATCACAGGCATTTTTAGACACTTTGCACGTTTGGATTAGGAATTATGTTGGAATACATTTTTATTGCTTTATTCACATTATCTCAGGACTGTAAGTACATTACTGTCAAATTGAGTAAAACATTACTTTTTGTTTTTGCAAACGGTACCAAATGGTTTTTTTTTTCAGGAAAACTCTCAAAGATGCATTTCTTCAGGCATTATTAGACATATTGCATGTGTATTTTTGGAGTTATGTTTCATAAACTGACATTTTGAGTTTGACCAATATGAGGCCAGTAAAACCTGATTTTTGTATTTTTGAACCTTTCCAAAATACCTGATTCAGGTCAAACTCACATAAATTCAATATTACAGGCTTTTTTAGACAAATTTCATGTTTGGTTTTGGAGTTATGATTATAAACCTTTCATATTTAGGTTGACAGTCACACTGTTATATTGAATAAAAAAACTAACTTGTGTCTTTATAAACCTTACAAAAGATCATTTTTCTAGTACAACTAACAAAAATACATATCTCTAGGCATTATTAGCCATTTTGCATGTGTTGTTTAGAAGTTATGTTTGAATACATTTTTATTGCTTTTTTCGCATTATCTCAGGATTCTAAGAACATTATAGTCATATTGAGTAAAAAACTACTTTTTGCATTTGCAAGATTTAAAAAAGCATATGTTTCGAGTAAAACTCCCAAACATGCATTATTTCAGGCATTATTAGCCATTTTCCATGTGTGGTGTAGGAGTTATGTTTAAATAACTGTCATATTGAGTGTTACAGTATACAGTCATATTGAGTAATACCTCATTTTTGTATTTGCAAACCATAGAAAAACAACTGTATCTAGTAAAACTCACATGTATTCAATATCACAGGCATTTTTAGACACTTTGCACGTTTGGATTAGGAATTATGTTGGAATACATTTTTATTGCTTTATTCGCATTATCTCAGTATTCTAAGTACATTACTGTCAAATTGAGTAAAACATTACTTTTTGTTTTTGCAAACGGTACCAAATGGTTTTTTTTTTCAGGAAAACTCTCAAAGATGCATTTCTTCAGGCATTATTAGACATATTGCATGTGTATTTTTGGAGTTATGTTTCATAAACTGACATTTTGAGTTTGACCAATATGAGGCCAGTAAAACCTGATTTTTGTATTTTTGAACCTTTCCAAAATACCTAATTCAGGTCAAACTCACATAAATTCAATATTACAGGCTTTTTTAGACAAAGTTCATGTTTGGTGTTGGAGTTATGATTATAAACCTTTCATATTTAGGTTGACAGTCACACTGTTATATTGAATAAAAAAACTAACTTGTGTCTTTAGAAACCTTACAAAAGATCATTTTTCTAGTACAACTAACAAAAATACATATCTCTAGGCATTATTAGCCATTTTGCATGTGTTGTTTAGAAGTTATGTTTGAATACATTTTTATTGCTTTTTTCGCATTATCTCAGGATTCTAAGAAGATTATAGTCATATTGAGTAAAAAACTACTTTTTGCATTTGCAAGATTTAAAAAAGCATATGTTTCGAGTAAAACTCCCAAACATGCATTATTTCAGGCATTATTAGCCATTTTCCATGTGTGGTGTAGGAGTTATGTTTAAATAACTGTCATATTGAGTGTTACAGTATACAGTCATATTGAGTAATACCTCATTTTTGTATTTGCAAACCATAGAAAAACAACTGTATCTAGTAAAACTCACATGTATTCAATATCACAGGCATTTTTAGACACTTTGGACGTTTGGATTAGGAATTATGTTGGAATACATTTTTATTGCTTTATTCGTATTATCTCAGGATTCTAAGTACATTACTGTCAAATTGAGTAAAACATTACTTTTTGTTTTTGCAAACGGTACCAAATGGTTTTTTTTCAGGAAAACTCTCAAAGATGCATTTCTTCAGGCATTATTAGACATATTGCATGTGTATTTTTGGAGTTATGTTTCATAAACTGACATTTAGAGTTTGACCAATATGAGGCCAGTAAAACCTGATTTTTGTATTTTTGAACCTTTCCAAAATACCTGATTCAGGTCAAACTCACATAAATTCAATATTACAGGCTTTTTTAGACAAATTTCATGTTTGGTTTTGGAGTTATGATTATAAACCTTTCATATTTAGGTTGACAGTCACACTGTTATATTGAATAAAAAAACTAACTTGTGTCTTTATAAACCTTACAAAAGATCATTTTTCTAGTACAACTAACAAAAATACATATCTCTAGGCATTATTAGCCATTTTGCATGTGTTGTTTAGAAGTTATGTTTGAATACATTTTTATTGCTTTTTTCGCATTATCTCAGGATTCTAAGAACATTATAGTCATATTGAGTAAAAAACTACTTTTTGCATTTGCAAGATTTAAAAAAGCATATGTTTCGAGTAAAACTCCCAAACATGCATTATTTCAGGCATTATTAGCCATTTTCCATGTGTGGTGTAGGAGTTATGTTTAAATAACTGTCATATTGAGTGTTACAGTATACAGTCATATTGAGTAATACCTCATTTTTGTATTTGCAAACCATAGAAAAACAACTGTATCTAGTAAAACTCACATGTATTCAATATCACAGGCATTTTTAGACACTTTGCACGTTTGGATTAGGAATTATGTTGGAATACATTTTTATTGCTTTATTCGCATTATCTCAGTATTCTAAGTACATTACTGTCAAATTGAGTAAAACATTACTTTTTGTTTTTGCAAACGGTACCAAATGGTTTTTTTTTTCAGGAAAACTCTCAAAGATGCATTTCTTCAGGCATTATTAGACATATTGCATGTGTATTTTTGGAGTTATGTTTCATAAACTGACATTTTGAGTTTGACCAATATGAGGCCAGTAAAACCTGATTTTTGTATTTTTGAACCTTTCCAAAATACCTAATTCAGGTCAAACTCACATAAATTCAATATTACAGGCTTTTTTAGACAAAGTTCATGTTTGGTGTTGGAGTTATGATTATAAACCTTTCATATTTAGGTTGACAGTCACACTGTTATATTGAATAAAAAAACTAACTTGTGTCTTTAGAAATCTTACAAAAGATCATTTTTCTAGTACAACTAACAAAAATACATATCTCTAGGCATTATTAGCCATTTTGCATGTGTTGTTTAGAAGTTATGTTTGAATACATTTTTATTGCTTTTTTCGCATTATCTCAGGATTCTAAGAAGATTATAGTCATATTGAGTAAAAAACTACTTTTTGCATTTGCAAGATTTAAAAAAGCATATGTTTCGAGTAAAACTCCCAAACATGCATTATTTCAGGCATTATTAGCCATTTTCCATGTGTGGTGTAGGAGTTATGTTTAAATAACTGTCATATTGAGTGTTACAGTATACAGTCATATTGAGTAATACCTCATTTTTGTATTTGCAAACCATAGAAAAACAACTGTATCTAGTAAAACTCACATGTATTCAATATCACAGGCATTTTTAGACACTTTGCACGTTTGGATTAGGAATTATGTTGGAATACATTTTTATTGCTTTATTCGCATTATCTCAGGATTCTAAGTACATTACTGTCAAATTGAGTAAAACATTACTTTTTGTTTTTGCAAACGGTACCAAATGGTTTTTTTTCAGGAAAACTCTCAAAGATGCATTTCTTCAGGCATTATTAGACATATTGCATGTGTATTTTTGGAGTTATGTTTCATAAACTGACATTTTGAGTTTGACCAATATGAGGCCAGTAAAACCTGATTTTTGTATTTTTGAACCTTTCCAAAATACCTGATTCAGGTCAAACTCACATAAATTCAATATTACAGGCTTTTTTAGACAAATTTCATGTTTGGTTTTGGAGTTATGATTATAAACCTTTCATATTTAGGTTGACAGTCACACTGTTATATTGAATAAAAAAACTAACTTGTGTCTTTATAAACCTTACAAAAGATCATTTTTCTAGTACAACTAACAAAAATACATATCTCTAGGCATTATTAGCCATTTTGCATGTGTTGTTTAGAAGTTATGTTTGAATACATTTTTATTGCTTTTTTCGCATTATCTCAGGATTCTAAGAACATTATAGTCATATTGAGTAAAAAACTACTTTTTGCATTTGCAAGATTTAAAAAAGCATATGTTTCGAGTAAAACTCCCAAACATGCATTATTTCAGGCATTATTAGCCATTTTCCATGTGTGGTGTAGGAGTTATGTTTAAATAACTGTCATATTGAGTGTTACACTATACAGTCATATTGAGTAATACCTCATTTTTGTATTTGCAAACCATAGAAAAACAACTGTATCTAGTAAAACTCACATGTATTCAATATCACAGGCATTTTTAGACACTTTGCACGTTTGGATTAGGAATTATGTTGGAATACATTTTTATTGCTTTATTCGCATTATCTCAGGATTCTAAGTACATTACTGTCAAATTGAGTAAAACATTACTTTTTGTTTTTGCAAACGGTACCAAATGTTTTTTTTTTCAGGAAAACTCTCAAAGATGCATTTCTTCAGGCATTATTAGACATATTGCATGTGTATTTTTGGAGTTATGTTTCATAAACTGACATTTTGAGTTTGACCAATATGAGGCCAGTAAAACCTGATTTTTGTATTTTTGAACCTTTCCAAAATACCTGATTCAGGTCAAACTCCCATAAATTCAATATTACAGGCTTTTTTAGACAAAGTTCATGTTTGGTTTTGGAGTTATGATTATAAACCTTTCATATTTAGGTTGACAGTCACACTGTTATATTGAATAAAAAAACTAACTTGTGTCTTTAGAAACCTTACAAAAGATCATTTTTCTAGTACTACTAACAAAAATACATATCTCTAGGCATTATTAGCCATTTTGCATGTGTTGTTTAGAAGTTATGTTTGACTACATTTTTATTGCTTTTTTCGCATTATCTCAGGATTCTAGAACATTATAGTCATATTGAGTAAAAAACTACTTTTTGCATTTGCAAGATTTAAAAAAGCCTATGTTTCCAGTAGAACTCCCAAAGATGCATTATTTCAGGCATTATTAGCCATTTTCCATGTGTGGTGTAGGAGTTATGTTTAAATAACTGTCATATTGAGTGTTACAGTATACAGTCATATTGAGTAATACCTCATTTTTGTATTTGCAAACTATAGAAAAACAACTGTATCTAGTAAAACTCACATGTATTCAATATCACAGGCATTTTTAGACACTTTGCACGTTTGGATTAGGAATTATGTTGGAATAAATTTTTATTGCTTTATTCGCATTATCTCAGGATTCTAAGTACATTACTGTCAAATTGAGTAAAACATTACTTTTTGTTTTTGCAAACGGTACCAAATGTTTTTTTTTTCAGGAAAACTCTCAAACATGCATTTCTTCAGGCATTATTAGACATATTGCATGTGTATTTTTGGAGTTATGTTTCATAAACTAACATTTTGAGTTTGACCAATATGAGGCCAGTAAAACCTGATTTTTGTATTTTTGAACCTTTCCAAAATACCTGATTCAGGTCAAACTCACATAAATTCAATATTACAGGCTTTTTTAGACAAAGTTCATGTTTGGTTTTGGAGTTATGATTATAAACCTTTCATATTTAGGTTGACAGTCACACTGTTATATTGAATAAGAAAACTAACTTGTGTCTTTAGAAACCTTACAAAAGATCATTTTTCTAGTACTACTAACAAAAATACATATCTCTAGGCATTATTAGCCATTTTGCATGTGTTGTTTAGAAGTTATGTTTGAATACATTTTTATTGCTTTTTTCGCATTATCTCAGGATTCTAAGAACATTATAGTCATATTGAGTAAAAAACTACTTTTTGCATTTGCAAGATTTAAAAAAGCATATGTTTCGAGTAAAACTCCCAAAGATGCATTATTTCAGGCATTATTAGCCATTTTGCATGTGTTGTTTAGAAGTTATGTTTGAATACATTTTTATTGCTTTTTTCGCATTATCTCAGGATTCTAAGAACATTATAGTCATATTGAGTAAAAAACTACTTTTTGCATTTGCAAGATTTAAAAAAGCCTATGTTTCCAGTAGAACTCCCAAAGATGCATTATTTCAGGCATTATTAGCCATTTTCCATGTGTGGTGTAGGAGTTATGTTTAAATAACTGTCATATTGAGTGTTACAGTATACAGTCATATTGAGTAATACCTCATTTTTGTATTTGCAAACCATAGAAAAACAACTGTATCTAGTAAAATTCACATGTATTCAATATCACAGGCATTTTTAGACACTTTGCACGTTTGGATTAGGAATTATGTTGGAATACATTTTTATTGCTTTATTCGCATTATCTCAGGATTCTAAGTACATTACTGTCAAATTGAGTAAAACATTACTTTTTATTTTTGCAAACGGTACCAAATGCTTTTTTTTTCAGGAAAACTCTCAAAGATGCATTCCTTCAGGCATTATTAGACATATTGCATGTGTATTTTTGGAGTTATGTTTCATAAACTGACATTTTGAGTTTGACCAATATGAGGCCAGTAAAACCTGATTTTTGTATTTTTGAACCTTTCCAAAATACCTGAATCAGGTCAAACTCACATAAATTCAATATTACAGGCTTTTTTAGACAAAGTTCATGTTTGGTTTTGGAGTTATGATTATAAACCTTTCATGTTTAGGTTGACAGTCACACTGTTATATTGAATAAAAAAACTAACTTGTGTCTTTAGAAACCTTACAAAAGATCATTTTTCTAGTACTACTAACAAAAATACATATCTCTAGGCATTATTAGCCATTTTGCATGTGTTGTTTAGAAGTTATGTTTGAATACATTTTTATTGCTTTTTTCGCATTATCTCAGGATTCTAAGAACATTATAGTCATATTGAGTAAAAAACTACTTTTTGCATTTGCAAGATTTAAAAAAGCATATGTTTCGAGTAAAACTCCCAAAGATGCATTATTTCAGGCATTATTAGCCATTTTCCATGTGTGGTGTAGGAGTTATGTTTAAATAACTGTCATATTGAGTGTTACAGTATACAGTCATATTGAGTAATACCTCATTTTTGTATTTGCAAACCATAGAAAAACAACTGTATCTAGTAAAACTCACATGTATTCAATATCACAGGCATTTTTAAACACTTTGCACGTTTGGATTAGGAATTATGTTGGAATACATTTTTATTGCTTTATTCGCATTATCTCAGTATTCTAAGTACATTACTGTCAAATTGAGTAAAACATTACTTTTTGTTTTTGCAAACGGTACCAAATGTTTGTTTTTTTCAGGAAAACTCTCAAAGATGCATTTCTTCAGGCATTATTAGACATATTGCATGTGTATTTTTGGAGTTATGTTTCATAAACTGACATTTTGAGTTTGACCAATATGAGGCCAGTAAAACCTGATTTTTGTATTTTTGAACCTTTCCAAAATACCTAATTCAGGTCAAACTCACATAAATTCAATATTACAGGCTTTTTTAGACAAAGTTCATGTTTGGTGTTGGAGTTATGATTATAAACCTTTCATATTTAGGTTGACAGTCACACTGTTATATTGAATAAAAAAACTAACTTGTGTCTTTAGAAACCTTACAAAAGATCATTTTTCTAGTACAACTAACAAAAATACATATCTCTAGGCATTATTAGCCATTTTGCATGTGTTGTTTAGAAGTTATGTTTGAATACATTTTTATTGCTTTTTTCGCATTATCTCAGGATTCTAAGAAGATTATAGTCATATTGAGTAAAAAACTACTTTTTGCATTTGCAAGATTTAAAAAAGCATATGTTTCGAGTAAAACTCCCAAACATGCATTATTTCAGGCATTATTAGCCATTTTCCATGTGTGTGGTAGGAGTTATGTTTAAATAACTGTCATATTGAGTGTTACAGTATACAGTCATATTGAGTAATACCTCATTTTTGTATTTGCAAACCATAGAAAAACAACTGTATCTAGTAAAACTCACATGTATTCAATATCACAGGCATTTTTAGACACTTTGCAAGTTTGGATTAGGAATTATGTTGGAATACATTTTTATTGCTTTATTGGCATTATCTCAGGATTCTAAGTACATTACTGTCAAATTGAGTAAAACATTACTTTTTGTTTTTGCAATCGGTACCAAATGGTTTTTTTACAGGAAAACTCTCAAAGATGCATTCCTTCAGGCATTATTAGACATATTGCATGAGTATTTTTGGAGTTATGTTTCATAAACTGACATTTTGAGTTTGACCAATATGAGGCCAGTAAAACCTGATTTTTGTATTTTTGAACCTTTCCAAAATACCTGATTTAGGTCAAACTCACATAAATTCAATATTACAGGCTTTTTTAGACAAAGTTCATGTTTGGTTTTGGAGTTATGATTATAAACCTTTCATGTTTAGGTTGACAGTCACACTGTTATATTGAATAAAAAAACTAACTTGTGTCTTTAGAAACCTTACAAAAGATCATTTTTCTAGTACTACTAACAAAAATACATATCTCTAGGCATTATTAGCCATTTTGCATGTGTTGTTTAGAAGTTATGTTTGAATACATTTTTATTGCTTTTTTCGCATTATCTCAGGATTCTAAGAACATTATAGTCATATTGAGTAAAAAACTACTTTTTACATTTGCAAGATTTTAAAAAGCATATGTTTCGAGTAAGACTCCCAAAGATGCATTATTTCAGGCATTATTAGCCATTTTCCATGTGTGGTGTAAGAGTTATGTTTAAATAACTGTCATATTGAGTGTTACAGTATACAGTCATATTGAGTAATACCTCATTTTCGTATTTGCAAACCATAGAAAAACAACTGTATCTAGTAAAACTCACATGTATTCAATATCACAGGCATTTTTAGACACTTTGCACGTTTGGATTAGGAATTATGTTGGAATACATTTTTTTTGCTTTATTCGCATTATCTCAGGACTCTAAGTACATTACTGTCAAATTGAGTAAAACATTACTTTTTGTTTTTGCAAACGGTACCAAATGTTTTTTTTTTTTAGGAAAACTCTCAAAGATGCATTTCTTCAGGCATTATTAGACATATTGCATGTGTATTTTTGGAGTCATGTTTCATAAACTGACATTTTGAGTTTGACCAATATGAGGCCAGTAAAACCTGATTTTTGTATTTTTGAACCTTTCCAAAATACCTGATTCAGGTCAAACTCACATAAATTCAATATTACAGGCTTTTTTAGACAAATTTCATGTTTGGTTTTGGAGTTATGATTATAAACCTTTCATATTTAGGTTGACAGTCACACTGTTATATTGAATAAAAAAACTAACTTGTGTCTTTATAAACCTTACAAAAGATCATTTTTCTAGTACAACTAACAAAAATACATATATCTAGGCATTATTAGCCATTTTGCATGTGTTGTTTAGAAGTTATGTTTGAATACATTTTTATTGCTTTTTTCGCATTATCTCAGGATTCTAAGAACATTATAGTCATATTGAGTAAAAAACTACTTTTTGCATTTGCAAGATTTAAAAAAGCATATGTTTCGAGTAAAACTCCCAAACATGCATTATTTCAGGCATTATTAGCCATTTTCCATGTGTGGTGTAGGAGTTATGTTTAAATAACTGTCATATTGAGTGTTACAGTATACAGTCATATTGAGTAATACCTCATTTTTGTATTTGCAAACCATAGAAAAACAACTGTATCTAGTAAAACTCACATGTATTCAATATCACAGGCATTTTTAGACACTTTGCACGTTTGGATTAGGAATTATGTTGGAATACATTTTTATTGCTTTATTCGCATTATCTCAGTATTCTAAGTACATTACTGTCAAATTGAGTAAAACATTACTTTTTGTTTTTGCAAACGGTACCAAATGTTTTTTTTTTCAGGAAAACTCTCAAAGATGCATTTCTTCAGGCATTATTAGACATATTGCATGTGTATTTTTGGAGTTATGTTTCATAAACTGACATTTTGAGTTTGACCAATATGAGGCCAGTAAAACCTGATTTTTGTATTTTTGAACCTTTCCAAAATACCTGATTCAGGTCAAACTCCCATAAATTCAATATTACAGGCTTTTTTAGACAAAGTTCATGTTTGGTTTTGGAGTTATGATTATAAACCTTTCATATTTAGGTTGACAGTCACACTGTTATATTGAATAAAAAAACTAACTTGTGTCTTTAGAAACCTTACAAAAGATCATTTTTCTAGTACTACTAACAAAAATACATATCTCTAGGCATTATTAGCCATTTTGCATGTGTTGTTTAGAAGTTATGTTTGACTACATTTTTATTGCTTTTTTCTCATTATCTCAGGATTCTAGAACATTATAGTCATATTGAGTAAAAAACTACTTTTTGCATTTGCAAGATTTAAAAAAGCCTATGTTTCCAGTAGAACTCCCAAAGATGCATTATTTCAGGCATTATTAGCCATTTTCCATGTGTGGTGTAGGAGTTATGTTTAAATAACTGTCATATTGAGTGTTACAGTATACAGTCATATTGAGTAATACCTCATTTTTGTATTTGCAAACTATAGAAAAACAACTGTATCTAGTAAAACTCACATGTATTCAATATCACAGGCATTTTTAGACACTTTGCACGTTTGGATTAGGAATTATGTTGGAATACATTTTTATTGCTTTATTCGCATTATCTCAGGATTCTAAGTACATTACTGTCAAATTGAGTAAAACATTACTTTTTGTTTTTGCAAACGGTACCAAATGTTTTTTTTTCAGGAAAACTCTCAAACATGCATTTCTTCAGGCATTATTAGACATATTGCATGTGTATTTTTGGAGTTATGTTTCATAAACTAACATTTTGAGTTTGACCAATATGAGGCCAGTAAAACCTGATTTTTGTATTTTTGAACCTTTCCAAAATACCTGATTCAGGTCAAACTCACATAAATTCAATATTACAGGCTTTTTTAGACAAAGTTCATGTTTGGTTTTGGAGTTATGATTATAAACCTTTCATATTTAGGTTGACAGTCACACTGTTATATTGAATAAGAAAACTAACTTGTGTCTTTAGAAACCTTACAAAAGATCATTTTTCTAGTACTACTAACAAAAATACATATCTCTAGGCATTATTAGCCATTTTGCATGTGTTGTTTAGAAGTTATGTTTGAATACATTTTTATTGCTTTTTTCGCATTATCTCAGGATTCTAAGAACATTATAGTCATATTGAGTAAAAAACTACTTTTTGCATTTGCAAGATTTAAAAAAGCATATGTTTCGAGTAAAACTCCCAAAGATGCATTATTTCAGGCATTATTAGCCATTTTGCATGTGTTGTTTAGAAGTTATGTTTGAATACATTTTTATTGCTTTTTTCGCATTATCTCAGGATTCTAAGAACATTATAGTCATATTGAGTAAAAAACTACTTTTTGCATTTGCAAGATTTAAAAAAGCCTATGTTTCCAGTAGAACTCCCAAAGATGCATTATTTCAGGCATTATTAGCCATTTTCCATGTGTGGTGTAGGAGTTATGTTTAAATAACTGTCATATTGAGTGTTACAGTATACAGTCATATTGAGTAATACCTCATTTTTGTATTTGCAAACCATAGAAAAACAACTGTATCTAGTAAAATTCACATGTATTCAATATCACAGGCATTTTTAAACACTTTGCACGTTTGGATTAGGAATTATGTTGGAATACATTTTTATTGCTTTATTCGCATTATCTCAGGATTCTAAGTACATTACTGTCAAATTGAGTAAAACATTACTTTTTGTTTTTGCAAACGGTACCAAATGCTTTTTTTTCAGGAAAACTCTCAAAGATGCATTCCTTCAGGCATTATTAGACATATTGCATGTGTATTTTTGGAGTTATGTTTCATAAACTGACATTTTGAGTTTGACCAATATGAGGCCAGTAAAACCTGATTTTTGTATTTTTGAACCTTTCCAAAATACCTGAATCAGGTCAAACTCACATAAATTCAATATTACAGGCTTTTTTAGACAAAGTTCATGTTTGGTTTTGGAGTTATGATTATAAACCTTTCATGTTTAGGTTGACAGTCACACTGTTATATTGAATAAAAAAACTAACTTGTGTCTTTAGAAACCTTACAAAAGATCATTTTTCTAGTACTACTAACAAAAATACATATCTCTAGGCATTATTAGCCATTTTGCATGTGTTGTTTAGAAGTTATGTTTGAATACATTTTTATTGCTTTTTTCGCATTATCTCAGGATTCTAAGAACATTATAGTCATATTGAGTAAAAAACTACTTTTTGCATTTGCAAGATTTAAAAAAAGCATATGTTTCGAGTAAAACTCCCAAAGATGCATTATTTCAGGCATTATTAGCCATTTTCCATGTATGGTGTAGGAGTTATGTTTAAATAACTGTCATATTGAGTGTTACAGTATACAGTCATATTGAGTAATACCTCATTTTTGTATTTGCATACCATAGAAAAACAACTGTATCTAGTAAAACTCACATGTATTCAATATCACAGGCATTTTTAAACACTTTGCACGTTTGGATTAGGAATTATGTTGGAATACATTTTTATTGCTTTATTCGCATTATCTCAGGACTGTAAGTACATTACTGTCAAATTGAGTAAAACATTACTTTTTGTTTTTGCAAACGGTACCAAATGTTTTTTTTTTTCAGGAAAACTCTCAAAGATGCATTTCTTCAGGCATTATTAGACATATTGCATGTGTATTTTTGGAGTTATGTTTCATAAACTGACATTTTGAGTTTGACCAATATGAGGCCAGTAAAACCTGATTTTTGTATTTTTGAACCTTTCCAAAATACCTGATTCAGGTCAAACTCACATAAATTCAATATTACAGGCTTTTTTAGACAAAGTTCATGTTTGTTTTTGGAGTTATGATTATAAACCTTTCATATTTAGGTTGACAGTCACACTGTTATATTGAATAAAAAAACTAACTTGTGTCTTTAGAAACCTTACAAAACATCATGTTTCTAGTACTACTAACAAAAATACATATCTCTAGGCATTATTAGCCATTTTGCATGTGTTGTTTAGAAGTTATGTTTGAATACATTTTTATTGCTTTTTTCGCATTATCTCAGGATTCTAAGAACATTATAGTCATATTGAGTAAAAAACTACTTTTTGCATTTGCAAGATTTAAAAAAGCCTATGTTTCCAGTAGAACTCCCAAAGATGCATTATTTCAGGCATTATTAGCCATTTTCCATGTGTGGTGTAGGAGTTATGTTTAAATAACTGTCATATTGAGTGTTACAGTATACAGTCATATTGAGTAATAACTCATTTTTGTATTTGCAAACTATAGAAAAACAACTGTATCTAGTAAAACTCAAATGTATTCAACATCACAGGCATTTTTAGACACTTTGCACGTTTGGATTAGGAATTATGTTGGAATAAATTTTTATTGCTTTATTCGCATTATCTCAGGATTCTAAGTACATTACTGTCAAATTGAGTAAAACATTACTTTTTGTTTTTGCAAACGGTACCAAATGTTTTTTTTCAGGAAAACTCTCAAACATGCATTTCTTCAGGCATTATTAGACATATTGCATGTGTATTTTTGGAGTTATGTTTCATAAACTGACATTTTGAGTTTGACCAATATGAGGCCAGTAAAACCTGATTTTTGTATTTTTGAACCTTTCCAAAATACCTGATTCAGGTCAAACTCACATAAATTCAATATTACAGGCTTTTTTAGACAAAGTTCATTTTTGGTTTTGGAGTTATGATTATAAACCTTTCATATTTAGGTTGACAGTCACACTGTTATATTGAATAAGAAAACTAACTTGTGTCTTTAGAAACCTTACAAAAGATAATTTTTCTAGTACTACTAACAAAAATACATATCTCTAGGCATTATTAGCCATTTTGCATGTGTTGTTTAGAAGTTATGTTTGAATACATTTGTATTGCTTTTTTCGCATTATCTCAGGATTCTAAGAACATTATAGTCATATTGAGTAAAAAACTACTTTTTGCATTTGCAAGATTTAAAAAAGCATATGTTTCGAGTAAAACTCCCAAAGATGCATTATTTCAGGCATTATTAGCCATTTTTCATGTGTTGTTTAGAAGTTATGTTTGAATACATTTTTATTGCTTTTTTCGAATTATCTCAGGATTCTAAGAATGTTATAGTCATATTGAGTAAAAAACTACTTTTTGCATTTGCAAGATTTAAAAAAGCCTATGTTTCCAGTAGAACTCCCAAAGATGCATTATTTCAGGCATTATTAGCCATTTTCCATGTATGGTGTAGGAGTTATGTTTAAATAACTGTCATATTGAGTGTTACAGTATACAGTCATATTGAGGAATACATCATTTTTGTATTTGCAAACCATAGAAAAACAACTGTATCTAGTAAAACTCACATGTATTCAATATCACAGGCATTTTTAGACACTTTGCACGTTTGGATTAGGAATTATGTTGGAATACATTTTTATTGCTTTATTCGCATTATCTCAGGATTCTAAGTACATTACTGTCAAATTGAGTAAAACATTACTTTTTGTTTTTGCAAACGGTACCAAATGCTTTTTTTTCAGGAAAACTCTCAAAGATGCATTCCTTCAGGCATTATTAGACATATTGCATGTGTATTTTTGGAGTTATGTTTCATAAACTGACATTTTGAGTTTGACCAATATGAGGCCAGTAAAATCTGATTTTTGTATTTTTGAACCTTTCCAAAATACCTGATTCAGGTCAAACTCACATAAATTCAATATTACAGGCTTTTTTAGACAAAGTTCATGTTTGGTTTTGGAGTTATGATTATAAACCTTTCATGTTTAGGTTGACAGTCACACTGTTATATTGAATAAAAAAACTAACTTGTGTCTTTAGAAACCTTACAAAAGATCATTTTTCTAGTAATACTAACAAAAATACATATCTCTAGGCATTATTAGCCATTTTGCATGTGTTGTTTAGAAGTTATGTTTAAATACATTTTTATTGCTTTTTTCGCATTATCTCAGGATTCTAAGAACATTATAGTCATATTGAGTAAAAAACTACTTTTTGCATTTGCAAGATTTAAAAAAGCATATGTTTCGAGTAAAACTCCCAAAGATGCATTATTTCAGGCATTATTAGCCATTTTCCATGTGTGGTGTAGGAGTTATGTTTAAATAACTGTCATATTGAGTGTTACAATATACAGTCATATTGAGTAATACCTCATTTTTGTATTTGCAAACCATAGAAAAACAACTGTATCTAGTAAAACTCACATGTATTCAATATCACAGGCATTTTTAAACACTTTGCACGTTTGGATTAGGAATTATGTTGGAATACATGTTTATTGCTTTATTCGCATTATCTCAGTATTCTAAGTACATTACTGTCAAATTGAGTAAAACATTACTTTTTGTTTTTGCAAACGGTACCAAATGTTTATTTTTTTCAGGAAAACTCTCAAAGATGCATTTCTTCAGGCATTATTAGACATATTGCATGTGTATTTTTGGAGTTATGTTTCATAAACTGACATTTTGAGTTTGACCAATATGAGGCCAGTAAAACCTGATTTTTGTATTTTTGAACCTTTCCAAAATACCTGATTCAGGTCAAACTCACATAAATTCAATATTACAGGCTTTTTAGACAAAGTTCATGTTTGTTTTTGGAGTTATGATTATAAACCTTTCATATTTAGGTTGACAGTCACACTGTTATATTGAATAAAAAAACTAACTTGTGTCTTTAGAAACCTTACAAAACATCATTTTTCTAGTACTACTAACAAAAATACATATCTCTAGGCATTATTAGCCATTTTGCATGTGTTGTTTAGAAGTTATGTTTGAATACATTTTTATTGCTTTTTTCGCATTATCTCAGGATTCTAAGAACATTATAGTCATATTGAGTAAAAAACTACTTTTTGCATTTGCAAGATTTAAAAAAGCCTATGTTTCCAGTAGAACTCCCAAAGATGCATTATTTCAGGCATTATTAGCCATTTTCCATGTGTGGTGTAGGAGTTATGTTTAAATAACTGTCATATTGAGTGTTACAGTATACAGTCATATTGAGTAATACCTCATTTTTGTATTTGCAAACTATAGAAAAACAACTGTATCTAGTAAAACTCACATGTATTCAACATCACAGGCATTTTTAGACACTTTGCACGTTTGGATTAGGAATTATGTTGGAATAAATTTTTATTGCTTTATTCGCATTATCTCAGGATTCTAAGTACATTACTGTCAAATTGAGTAAAACATTACTTTTTGTTTTTGCAAACGGTACCAAATGTTTTTTTTCAGGAAAACTCTCAAACATGCATTTCTTCAGGCATTATTAGACATATTGCATGTGTATTTTTGGAGTTATGTTTCATAAACTGACATTTTGAGTTTGACCAATATGAGGCCAGTAAAACCTGATTTTTGTATTTTTGAACCATTCCAAAATACCTGATTCAGGTCAAACTCACATAAATTCAATATTACAGGCTTTTTTAGACAAAGTTCATGTTTGGTTTTGGAGTTATGATTATAAACCTTTCATATTTAGGTTGACAGTCACACTGTTATATTGAATAAGAAAACTAACTTGTGTCTTTAGAAACCTTACAAAAGATCATTTTTCTAGTACTACTAACAAAAATACATATCTCTAGGCATTATTAGCCATTTTGCATGTGTTGTTTAGAAGTTATGTTTGAATACATTTGTATTGCTTTTTTCGCATTATCTCAGGATTCTAAGAACATTATAGTCATATTGAGTAAAAAACTACTTTTTGCATTTGCAAGATTTAAAAAAGCCTATGTTTCCAGTAGAACTCCCAAAGATGCATTATTTCAGGCACTATTAGCCATTTTCCATGTGTGGTGTAGGAGTTATGTTTAAATAACTGTCATATTGAGTGTTACAGTATACAGTCATATTGAGTAATACCTCATTTTTGTATTTGCAAACCATAGAAAAACAACTGTATCTAGTAAAACTCACATGTATTCAATATCACAGGCATTTTTAGACACTTTGCACGTTTGGATTAGGAATTATGTTGGAATACATTTTTATTGCTTTATTCGCATTATCTCAGGATTCTAAGTACATTACTGTCAAATTGAGTAAAACATTACTTTTTGTTTTTGCAAAAGGTACCAAATGCTTTTTTTTCAGGAAAACTCTCAAAGATGCATTCCTTCAGGCATTATTAGACATATTGCATGTGTATTTTTGGAGTTATGTTTCATAAACTGACATTTTGAGTTTGACCAATATGAGGCCAGTAAAACTTGATTTTTGTATTTTTGAACCTTTCCAAAATACCTGATTCAGGTCAAACTCACATAAATTTAATATTACAGGCTTTTTTGGACAAAGTTCATGTTTGGTTTTGGAGTTATGATTATAAACCTTTCATGTTTAGGTTGACAGTCACACTGTTATATTGAATAAAAAAACTAAATTGTGTCTTTAGAAACCTTACAAAAGATCATTTTTCTAGTAATACTAACAAAAATACATATCTCTAGGCATTATTAGCCATTTTGCATGTGTTGTTTAGAAGTTATGTTTGAATACATTTTTATTGCTTTTTTCGCATTATCTCAGGATTCTAAGAACATTATAGTCATATTGAGTAAAAAACTACTTTTTGCATTTGCAAGATTTTAAAAAGCATATGTTTCGAGTAAAACTCACAAAGATGCATTATTTCAGGCATTATTAGCCATTTTGCATGTGTTGTTTAGAAGTTATGTTTGTATACATTTTTATTGCTTTTTTCGCATTATCTCAGGATTCTAAGAACATGATAGTCATATTGAGTAAAAAACTACTTTTTGCATTTGCAAGATTTAAAAAAGCCTATGTTTCCAGTAGAACTCCCAAAGATGCATTATTTCAGGCATTATTAGCCATTTTCCATGTGTGGTGTAGGAGTTATGTTTAAATAACTGTCATATTGAGTGTTACAGTATACAGTCATATTGAGTAATACCTCATTTTTGTATTTGCAAACCACAGAAAAACAACTGTATCTAGTAAAACTCACATGTATTCAATATCACAGGCATTTTTAGACACTTTGCACGTTTGGATTAGGAATTATGTTGGAATACATTTTTATTGCTTTATTCGCATTATCTCAGGATTCTAAGTACATTACTGTCAAACTGAGTAAAACATTACTTTTTGTTTTTGCAAACGGTACCAAATGCTTTTTTTTCAGGAAAACTCTCAAAGATGCATTCCTTCGGGCATTATTAGACATATTGCATGCGTATTTTTGGAGTTATGTTTCATAAACTGACATTTTGAGTTTGACCAATATGAGGCCAGTAAAACCAGATTTTTGTATTTTTGAACCTTTCCAAAATACCGGATTCAGGTCAAACTCACATAAATTCAATATTACAGGCTTTTTTAGACAAAGTTCATGTTTGGTTTTGGAGTTATGATTATAAACCTTTCATGTTTAGGTTGACAGTCACACTGTTATATTGAATAAAAAAACTAACTTGTGTCTTTAGAAACCTTACAAAAGATCATTTTTCTAGTAGTACTAACAAAAATACATATCTCTAGGCATTATTAGCCATTTTGCATGTGTTGTTTAGAAGTTATGTTTGAATACATTTTTATTGCCTTTTTCGCATTATCTCAGGATTCTAAGAACATTATAGTCATATTGAGTAAAAAAACTACTTTTTGCATTTGCAAGATTTAAAAAAGCCTATGTTTCCAGTAGAACTCCCAAAGATGCATTATGTCAGGCATTATTAGCCATTTTTCATGTAATGTGTAGGAGTTGTGTTTAAATAACTGTCATATTGAGTGTTACAGTATACAGTCATATTGAGTAATACCTCATTTTTGTATTTGCAAACTATAGAAAAACAACTGTATCTAGTAAAACTCACATGTATTCAATATCACAGGCATTTTTAGACACTTTGCACGTTTGGATTAGGAATTATGTTGGAATATATTTTTATTGCTTTATTCGCATTATCTCAGGATTCTAAGTACATTACTGTCAAATTGAGTAAAACATTACTTTTTGTTTTTGCAAACGGTACCAAATGTTTTTTTTTTCAGGAAAACTCTCAAACATGCATTTCTCCAGGCATTATTAGACATATTGCATGTGTATTTTTGGAGTTATGTTTCATAAACTGACATTTTGAGTTTGACCAATATGAGGCCAGTAAAACCTGATTTTTGTATTTTTGAACCTTTCCAAAATACCTGATTCAGGTCAAACTCACATAAATTCAATATTACAGGCTTTTTTAGACAAAGTTCATGTTTGGTTTTGGAGTTATGATTATAAACCTTTCATATTTAGGTTGACAGTCACACTGTTATATTGAATAAGAAAACTAACTTGTGTCTTTAGAAACCTTACAAAAGATCATTTTTCTAGTACTACTAACAAAAATACATATCTCTAGGCATTATTAGCCATTTTGCATGTGTTGTTTAGAAGTTATGTTTGAATAAATTTTTATTGCTTTTTTCGCATTATCTCAGGATTCTAAGAACATTATAGTCATATTGAGTAAAAAACTACTTTTTGCATTTGCAAGATTTAAAAAAGCCTATGTTTCCAGTAGAACTCCCAAAGATGCATTATTTCAGGCATTATTAGCCATTTTCCATGTGCGGTGTAGGAGTTATGTTTAAATAACTGTCATATTGAGTGTTACAGTATACAGTCATATTGAGTAATACCTCATTTTTGTATTCGTAAACCATAGAAAAACAACTGTATCTAGTAAAACTCACATGTATTCAATATCACAGGCATTTTTAGACACTTTGCACGTTTGGATTAGGAATTATGTTGGAATACATTTTTATTGCTTTATTCGCATTATCTCAGGACTCTAAGTACATTACTGTCAAATTGAGTAAAACATTACTTTTTGTTTTTGCAAACGGTACCAAATGTTTTTTTTTTTTCAGGAAAACTCTCAAAGATGCATTTCTTCAGGCATTATTAGACATATTGCATGTGTATTTTTGGAGTTATGTTTCATAAACTGACATTTTGAGTTTGACCAATATGAGGCCAGTAAAACCTGATTTTTGTATTTTTGAACCTTTCCAAAATACCTGATTCAGGTCAAACTCACATAAATTTAATATTACAGGCTTTTTTAGACAAAGTTCATGTTTGGTTTTGGAGTTATGATTATAAACATTTCATGTTTAGGTTGACAGTCACACTGTTATATTGAATAAAAAAACTAACTTGTGTCTTTAGAAACCTTACAAAAGATCATTTTTCTAGTAATACTAACAAAAATACATATCTCTAGGCATTATTAGCCATTTTGCATGTGTTGTTTAGAAGTTATGTTTGAATACATTTTTATTGCTTTTTTCGCATTATCTCAGGATTCTAAGAACATTATAATCATATTGAGTAAAAAACTACTTTTTGCATTTGCAAGATTTAAAAAAGCATATGTTTCGAGTAAAACTCCCAAAGATGCATTATTTCAGGCATTATTAGCCATTTTCCATGTGTGGTGTAGGAGTTATGTTTAAATAACTGTCATATTGAGTGTTACAATATACAGTCATATTGAGTAATACCTCATTTTTGTATTTGCAAACCATAGAAAAACAACTGTATCTAGTAAAACTCACATGTATTCAATATCACAGGCATTTTTAAACACTTTGCACGTTTGGATTAGGAATTATGTTGGAATACATTTTTATTGCTTTATTCGCATTATCTCAGTATTCTAAGTACATTACTGTCAAATTGAGTAAAACATTACTTTTTGTTTTTGCAAACGGTACCAAATGTTTATTTTTTTCAGGAAAACTCTCAAAGATGCATTTCTTCAGGCATTATTAGACATATTGCATGTGTATTTTTGGAGTTATGTTTCATAAACTGACATTTTGAGTTTGACCAATATGAGGCCAGTAAAACCTGATTTTTGTATTTTTGAACCTTTCCAAAATACCTGATTCAGGTCAAACTCACATAAATTCAATATTACAGGCTTTTTAGACAAAGTTCATGTTTGTTTTTGGAGTTATGATTATAAACCTTTCATATTTAGGTTGACAGTCACACTGTTATATTGAATAAAAAAACTAACTTGTGTCTTTAGAAACCTTACAAAACATCATTTTTCTAGTACTACTAACAAAAATACATATCTCTAGGCATTATTAGCCATTTTGCATGTGTTGTTTAGAAGTTATGTTTGAATACATTTTTATTCCTTTTTTCGCATTATCTCAGGATTCTAAGAACATTATAGTCATATTGAGTAAAAAACTACTTTTTGCATTTGCAAGATTTAAAAAAGCCTATGTTTCCAGTAGAACTCCCAAAGATGCATTATTTCAGGCATTATTAGCCATTTTCCATGTGTGGTGTAGGAGTTATGTTTAAATAACTGTCATATTGAGTGTTACAGTATACAGTCATATTGAGTAATACCTCATTTTTGTATTTGCAAACTATAGAAAAACAACTGTATCTAGTAAAACTCACATGTATTCAACATCACAGGCATTTTTAGACACTTTGCACGTTTGGATTAGGAATTATGTTGGAATAAATTTTTATTGCTTTATTCGCATTATCTCAGGATTCTAAGTACATTACTGTCAAATTGAGTAAAACATTACTTTTTGTTTTTGCAAACGGTACCAAATGTTTTTTTTCAGGAAAACTCTCAAACATGCATTTCTTCAGGCATTATTAGACATATTGCATGTGTATTTTTGGAGTTATGTTTCATAAACTGACATTTTGAGTTTGACCAATATGAGGCCAGTAAAACCTGATTTTTGTATTTTTGAACCATTCCAAAATACCTGATTCAGGTCAAACTCACATAAATTCAATATTACAGGCTTTTTTAGACAAAGTTCATGTTTGGTTTTGGAGTTATGATTATAAACCTTTCATATTTAGGTTGACAGTCACACTGTTATATTGAATAAGAAAACTAACTTGTGTCTTTAGAAACCTTACAAAAGATCATGTTTCTAGTACTACTAACAAAAATACATATCTCTAGGCATTATTAGCCATTTTGCATGTGTTGTTTAGAAGTTATGTTTGAATACATTTGTATTGCTTTTTTCGCATTATCTCAGGATTCTAAGAACATTATAGTCATATTGAGTAAAAAACTACTTTTTGCATTTGCAAGATTTAAAAAAGCCTATGTTTCCAGTAGAACTCCCAAAGATGCATTATTTCAGGCACTATTAGCCATTTTCCATGTGTGGTGTAGGAGTTATGTTTAAATAACTGTCATATTGAGTGTTACAGTATACAGTCATATTGAGTAATACCTCATTTTTGTATTTGCAAACCATAGAAAAACAACTGTATCTAGTAAAACTCACATGTATTCAATATCACAGGCATTTTTAGACACTTTGCACGTTTGGATTAGGAATTATGTTGGAATACATTTTTATTGCTTTATTCGCATTATCTCAGGATTCTAAGTACTTTACTGTCAAATTGAGTAAAACATTACTTTTTGTTTTTGCAAAAGGTACCAAATGCTTTTTTTTCAGGAAAACTCTCAAAGATGCATTCCTTCAGGCATTATTAGACATATTGCATGTGTATTTTTGGAGTTATGTTTCATAAACTGACATTTTGAGTTTGACCAATATGAGGCCAGTAAAACTTGATTTTTGTATTTTTGAACCTTTCCAAAATACCTGATTCAGGTCAAACTCACATAAATTTAATATTACAGGTTTTTTTGGACAAAGTTCATGTTTGGTTTTGGAGTTATGATTATAAACCTTTCATGTTTAGGTTGACAGTCACACTGTTATATTGAATTAAAAAACTAACTTGTGTCTTTAGAAACCTTACAAAAGATCATTTTTCTAGTAATACTAACAAAAATACATATCTCTAGGCATTATTAGCCATTTTGCATGTGTTGTTTAGAAGTTATGTTTGAATACATTTTTATTGCTTTTTTCGCATTATCTCAGGATTCTAAGAACATTATAGTCATATTGAGTAAAAAACTACTTTTTGCATTTGCAAGATTTTAAAAAGCATATGTTTCGAGTAAAACTCACAAAGATGCATTATTTCAGGCATTATTAGCCATTTTGCATGTGTTGTTTAGAAGTTATGTTTGTATACATTTTTATTGCTTTTTTCGCATTATCTCAGGATTCTAAGAACATGATAGTCATATTGAGTAAAAAACTACTTTTTGCATTTGCAAGATTTAAAAAAGCCTATGTTTCCAGTAGAACTCCCAAAGATGCATTATTTCAGGCATTATTAGCCATTTTCCATGTGTGGTGTAGGAGTTATGTTTAAATAACTGTCATATTGAGTGTTACAGTATACAGTCATATTGAGTAATACCTCATTTTTGTATTTGCAAACCACAGAAAAACAACTGTATCTAGTAAAACTCACATGTATTCAATATCACAGGCATTTTTAGACACTTTGCACGTTTGGATTAGGAATTATGTTGGAATACATTTTTATTGCTTTATTCGCATTATCTCAGGATTCTAAGTACATTACTGTCAAACTGAGTAAAACATTACTTTTTGTTTTTGCAAACGGTACCAAATGCTTTTTTTTCAGGAAAACTCTCAAAGATGCATTCCTTCGGGCATTATTAGACATATTGCATGCGTATTTTTGGAGTTATGTTTCATAAACTGACATTTTGAGTTTGACCAATATGAGGCCAGTAAAACCAGATTTTTGTATTTTTGAACCTTTCCAAAATACCTGATTCAGGTCAAACTCACATAAATTCAATATTACAGGCTTTTTTAGACAAAGTTCATGTTTGGTTTTGGAGTTATGATTATAAACCTTTCATGTTTAGGTTGACAGTCACACTGTTATATTGAATAAAAAAACTAACTTGTGTCTTTAGAAACCTTACAAAAGATCATTTTTCTAGTAGTACTAACAAAAATACATATCTCTAGGCATTATTAGCCATTTTGCATGTGTTGTTTAGAAGTTATGTTTGAATACATTTTTATTGCCTTTTTCGCATTATCTCAGGATTCTAAGAACATTATAGTCATATTGAGTAAAAAAACTACTTTTTGCATTTGCAAGATTTAAAAAAGCCTATGTTTCCAGTAGAACTCCCAAAGATGCATTATTTCAGGCATTATTAGCCATTTTCCATGTGTGGTGTAGGAGTTATGTTTAAATAACTGTCATATTGAGTGTTACAGTATACAGTCATATTGAGTAATACCTCATTTTTGTATTTGCAAACTATAGAAAAACAACTGTATCTAGTAAAACTCACATGTATTCAATATCACAGGCATTTTTAGACACTTTGCACGTTTGGATTAGGAATTATGTTGGAATATATTTTTATTGCTTTATTCGCATTATCTCAGGATTCTAAGTACATTACTGTCAAATTGAGTAAAACATTACTTTTTGTTTTTGCAAACGGTACCAAATGTTTTTTTTTTCAGGAAAACTCTCAAACATGCATTTCTCCAGGCATTATTAGACATATTGCATGTGTATTTTTGGAGTTATGTTTCATAAACTGACATTTTGAGTTTGACCAATATGAGGCCAGTAAAACCTGATTTTTGTATTTTTGAACCTTTCCAAAATACCTGATTCAGGTCAAACTCACATAAATTCAATATTACAGGCTTTTTTAGACAAAGTTCATGTTTGGTTTTGGAGTTATGATTATAAACCTTTCATGTTTAGGTTGACAGTCACACTGTTATATTGAATAAAAAAACTAACTTGTGTCTTTAGAAACCTTACAAAAGATCATTTTTCTAGTACTACTAACAAAAATACATATCTCTAGGCATTATTAGCCATTTTGCATGTGTTGTTTAGAAGTTATGTTTGAATACATTTTTATTGCTTTTTTCGCATTATCTCAGGATTCTAAGAACATTATAGTCATATTGAGTAAAAAACTACTTTTTGCATTTGCAAGATTTAAAAAAGCCTATGTTTCCAGTAGAACTCCCAAAGATGCATTATTTCAGGCATTATTAGCCATTTTCCATGTGCGGTGTAGGAGTTATGTTTAAATAACTGTCATATTGAGTGTTACAGTATACAGTCATATTGAGTAATACCTCATTTTTGTATTCGTAAACCATAGAAAAACAACTGTATCTAGTAAAACTCACATGTATTCAATATCACAGGCATTTTTAGACACTTTGCACGTTTGGATTAGGAATTATGTTGGAATACATTTTTATTGCTTTATTCGCATTATCTCAGGACTCTAAGTACATTACTGTCAAATTGAGTAAAACATTACTTTTTGTTTTTGCAAACGGTACCAAATGTTTTTTTTTTTTTCTTGAAAACTCTCAAAGATGCATTTCTTCAGGCATTATTAGACATATTGCATGTGTATTTTTGGAGTTATGTTTCATAAACTGACATTTTGAGTTTGACCAATATGAGGCCAGTAAAACCTGATTTTTGTATTTTTGAACCTTTCCAAAATACCTGATTCAGGTCAAACTCACATAAATTTAATATTACAGGCTTTTTTAGACAAAGTTCATGTTTGGTTTTGGAGTTATGATTATAAACCTTTCATGTTTAGGTTGACAGTCACACTGTTATATTGAATAAAAAAACTAACTTGTGTCTTTAGAAACCTTACAAAAGATCATTTTTCTAGTACTACTAACAAAAATACATATCTCTAGGCATTATTAGCCATTTTGCATGTGTTGTTCAGGAGTTATGTTTGAATACATTTGTATTGCTTTTTTCGCATTATCTCAGGATTCTAAGAACATTATAGTCATATTGAGTAAAAAACTACTTTTTGCATTTGCAAGATTTAAAAAAGCATATGTTTCGAGTAAAACTCCCAAAGATGCATTATTTCAGGCATTATTAGCCCTTTTCCATGTGTGGTGTAGGAGTTATGTTTAAATAACTGTCATATTGAGTGTTACAGTATACAGTCATATTGAGTAATACCTCATTTTTGTATTTGCAAACCATAGAAAAACAACTGTATCTAGTAAAACTCACATGTATTCAATATCACAGGCATTTTTAGACACTTTGCACGTTTGGATTAGGAATTAAGTTGGAATACATTTTTATTGCTTTATTCGCATTATCTCAGGATCTAAGTACATTACTGTCAAATTGAGTAAAACATTACTTTTTGTTTTTGCAAACGGTACCAAATGTTTTTTTTTTCAGGAAAACTCTCAAAGATGCATTTCTTCAGGCATTATTAGACATATTGCATGTGTATTTTTGGAGTTATGTTTCATAAACTGACATTTTGAGTTTGACCAATATGAGGCCAGTAAAACCTGATTTTTGTATTTTGTAACACAACATTAACACAACAGAAACAATACCCAGAATTCCATGTGTTACAATACACACCCCCACCACCTAAACCCGCCCACCTCAACCAACGCACGGAGGGGGGCGGTGATGTTTTGGGGCGCGGGGTTGGGTGGTAGCGGGGATGTAGCCCGGAAGAGATAGCGCTGCATGGTTTTGTGGGTATTTGTTATGTTGTGTTTATGTTTTATTACAGTGAGGATGTTTTCCTGAAATGTGTTTATCATTCTTGTTCAATGTGGGTTCACAGTGTGGTGCATATTTGTAACAGTGTTAAAGTTGTTTGTGCAGCCACCGTCAGTGTGACCTGTGTGGCTGTTGACCAAGTATATCTTGCAGTCACTATCATATGTACAACAATACCGTGCACATCACTTGCCTCAATTGGCACGCTGATGATTTGGTGAATGAGCGTACAAAAAAGCCCACCACGGTACTACTTGTCATATTCGCCCGGCCAAGCTTTGAGTCAATCCTATATGAGGGTAGTGAAATTCTCGGGGTGAAATTGTGGGATTGGTAAATACGTTGCTAGGTTGGGAAAGCCATTCATGCAAGGTTAACCCACTTTGTATCAATTTCCTGCATCCAGTGGCCCACCGGTAAAGTGAATGAGACACCCCTGATCCTAACAATTCAGAAAAAATCAGTTAAACAATGCTATTTTTCTGTGGAACCGCCATTATTGTCACTTCACTAAAAGTGATTGATCGTAATAATTTGGAAAAACTCTTTAGAATAAAGGTATTTTTCTGCAGAACTGTTTGCATCGTCACTTTATTAAAGGTGGTTGATCTTAATAATTTTGTAAAAATCAGTAAAATTACGATATTTCTCCCCAAAACATTTCATGAAAATTTCTGTAAATATAATGTTTTTGATCATTATTTGGTTTACAATGTTTTACTTTAATTTTATGGTTTTTGTTTGGCAGCCAGTAAATGACCGTTTTTTTACAGAATTTTTTTTTACAGTGTTTTCAAAGATACAAGTTTTTTGTTTTTTTTTTCGATATAACAGTATTACCGTCATACTAAATATGAAAGGTTCATAAACATTACTCCAAAACCAAACATGAAATCTGTCTGAAAAAGCCTGTAATATTAACTTTATGTGAGTTTTACCTGAATTAGGTATTTTTGAAGGGTTCACAATAACAACAATTTGGTTTTACTGGCCTCACATTGGTCACACTCAATTTGACAGTTTTTGAACCATATCTCCAAAAATACAGACGCAAAATTACAAAAAAATTCCTGAAGAAATGTATATTTGTGAGTTTTACTGGAAAAAAAACATTTTGTAAGGTTTGCATAAAACAAAAAGAAATGTTTTACCCAATTTGACAGTAATGTACTTAAAATCCTGAGATAATGCAAAAAGAGCAATAAAAATGTATTCCAACATAATTCCTAATCCAAACGTGCAATTTGTCTAAAAAAGCCTTCAATATTGAATTTATGTGAGTTTTAGCAGAATCAGGTATTTTGGAAAGAATCACAAATACAAATATTAGATTTTCCTGGCCTCATATTGGTCACACTCAAAATGACAGTTTTTGAAATATAACTCCAAAAATACACATGGAAAATGTCTAATAATGCCTGAAGAAATGCATCTTCGAGAGTTTTCCTGAAAAAAAAAACATTTGGTAAGGTTTGCAAAAACAAAATTTGATTTGTTACTCAATTTGACAGTAATGTACTTAGAATCCTGAGATAATGCAAAAAAAGCAATAAAAATGTATTCCAACATAATTCCTAATCAAAACGTGCAAAATGTCTAAAAATGCCTGTGATATTGAATACATGTGAGTTTTGCTAGATACAGTTGTTTTTCAATCGTTTGCAAATACTACAATGAGGTTTTACTCAATATGACTGTGTACTCCATCCATCCATCCATCATCTTCCGCTTATCCGAGGTCGGGTCGCGGGGGCAGCAGCCTAAGCAGGGAAGCCCAGACTTCCCTATCTCCAGCCACTTCGTCTAGCTCTTCCCGGGGGATCCCGAGGCGTTCCCAGGCCAGCCGGGAGACATAGTCTTCCCAACGTGTCCTGGGTCTTCCCCGTGGCCTCCTACCAGCTGGACGTGCCCTAAACACATCCCTAGGGAGGCGTTCGGGTGGCATCCTGACCAGATGCCCGAACCACTTCATCTGGCTCCTCTCGATGTGGAGGAGCAGCGGCTTTACGTTGAGCTCCTCCCGGATGGCAGAGCTTCTCACCCTATCTCTAAGGGAGAGCCCCGCCACACGGCGGAGGAAACTCATTTTGGCCGCTTGTACCCGTGATCTTATCCTTTCGGTCATGACCCAAAGCTCATGACCATAGGTGAGGATGGGAACGTAGATCGACCGGTAAATTGAGAGCTTTGCCTTCCGGCTCAGCTCCTTCTTCACCACAACGGATCGATGCAACGTCCGCATTACTGAAGACGCCGCACCGATCCGCCTGTCGATCTCACGATCCACTCTTCCCCCACTCGTGAACAAGACTCCTAGGTACTTGAACTCCTCCACTTGGGGCAGGGTCTCCTCCCCAACCCGGAGATGGCACTCCACCCTTTTCCGGGCGAGAACCATGGACTCGGACTTGGAGGTGCTGATTCTCATTCCGGTCGCTTCACACTCGGCTGCGAACCGATCCAGTGAGATCTGAAGATCCCGGCCAGATGAAGCCATCAGGACTACATCATCTGCAAAAAGCAGAGACCTAATCCCGTGGCCACCAAACCGGAACCCTTCAACGCCTAGGCAGCGCCTAGAAATTCTGTCCATAAAAGTTATGAACAGAATCGGTGACAAAGGACAGCCTTGGCGGAGTCCAACCCTCACTGGAAACCTGTCCGACTTACTGCCAGCAATGCGGACCAAGCTCTGACACTGATCATACAGGGAGCGGACCGCCACAATAAGACAGTCCGATACCCCATACTCTCTGAGCACTCCCCACAGGACTTCCCGAGGGACACGGTCGAATGCCTTCTCCAAGTCCACAAAGCACATGTAGACTGGTTGGGCAAACTCCCATGCACCCTCAAGAACCCTGCCGAGAGTATAGAGCTGGTCCACAGTTCCACGACCAGGACGAAAACCACACTGTTCCTCCTGAATCCGAGGTTCGACTATCCGGCGAAGCCTCCTCTCAAGTACACCTGAATAAACCTTACCGGGAAGGCTGAGGAGTGTGATCCCACGATAGTTGGAACACACCCTCCGGTCCCCCTTCTTAAAGAGAGGGACCACCACCCCGGTCTGCCAATCCAGAGGTACCGCCCCCGATGTCCACGCGATGCTGCAGAGTCTTATCAACCAAGACAGCCCCACAGCATCCAGAGCCTTAAGGAACTCCGGGCGGGTCTCATCCACCCCCGGGGCCTTGCCGCCGAGGAGCTTTTTAACTACCTCAGCGACCTCAGCCCCAGAAATAGGAGAGTCCACTACAGATTCCCCAGGCACCGCTTCCTCAAAGAAAGACGTGTTGGTGGGATTGAGGAGGTCTTCGAAGTATTCCTTCCACCTACCCACAACATCCGCAGTTGAGGTCAGCAGAACACCATCCGCACCATACACGGTGTTGATAGTGCACTGCTTCCCCTTCCTGAGGCGCCGTATGGTGGTCCAGAATCGCTTCGAAGCCGTCCGGAAGTCGTTTTCCATGGCTTCCCCGAACTCTTCCCATGTCCGAGTTTTTGCCTCCGCGACCGCTAAAGCTGCACACCGCTTGGCCCGTCGGTACCCGTCCACTGCCTCCGGAGTCCTATGAGCCAAAAGAACCCGATAGGACTCCTTCTTCAGCTTGACGGCATCCCTCACTGCTGGTGTCCACCAACGGGTTCTGGGATTACCGCCACGACAGGCACCAACAACCTTGCGGCCACAGCTCCAATCAGCCGCCTCGACAATAGAGGTCCGGAACATGGTCCACTCGGACTCAATGTCCCGCACCTCCCTCGTGACATGTTCAAAGTTCTCCCGGAGGTGTGAATTGAAACTCTCTCTGACAGGAGACTCTGCCAGACGTTCCCAGCAGACCCTCACAATGCGCTTGGGCCTGCCAGGTCTGTCCGGCATCCTCCCCCACCATCGCAGCCAACTCACCACCAGGTGGTGATCGGTAGAAAGCTCCGCCCCTCTCTTCACCCGAGTGTCCAAAACATAAGGCCGCAAATCCGATGACACAACTACAAAGTCGATCATGGAACTGCGGCCTAGGGTGTCCTGGTGCCAAGTGCACATATGGACACCCTTATGTTTGAACATGGTGTTTGTTATGGACAATCCGTGACGAGCACAAAAGTCCAATAACAAAACACCACTCGGGTTTAGATCCGGGCGACCATTCTTCCCAATCACGCCTCTCCAGGTTTCACTGTCGTTGCCAACATGAGCGTTGAAGTCTCCCAGTAGCACAAGGGAATCACCCGGAGGAGCACTTTCCAGTACTCCTTCGAGTGTACCCAAAAAGGGTGGGTATTCTGAACTGCTGTTTGGTGCGTAAGCACAAACAACAGTCAGGACCCGTCCCCCCACCCGAAGGCGAAGGGAAGCTACCCTCTCGTCCACTGGGTTGAACTCAAACGTGCAGGCTTTGAGCCGGGGGGCAACGAGAATTGCCACCCCAGCCTGTCGCCTCTCACTGCCGGCAACGCCAGAGTGGAAGAGGGTCCAGTCCCTCTCGAGAGAACTGGTTCCAGAGCCCTTGCTGTGCGTCGAGGTGAGTCCGACTATATCCAGCCGGAACGTCTCTACCTCGCGCACTAGCTCAGGCTCCTTCCCCCCCAGTGAGGTGACGTTCCACGTAACAAGAGCTAGCTTCTGTAGCCGAGGATCGGACCACCAAGTGCCCTGCCTTCGGCTTCCGCCCAGCTCACAATGCACCCGACCTCTATGGCCCCTCCTATGAGTGGTGAGCCCATTGGAGGGATGACCCACGTTGCCTATTCGGGCTGTGCCCGGCCGGGCCCCATGGGGACAGGCCCGACCACCAGGCGCTCGCCATCGTGCCCCAACTCCGGGCCTGGCTCCAGAGCGGGGCCCCGGTGACCCACGTCCGGGAGAGGGAAATCTGGGTTCATTTTGTTGTAATTCCATAGAAGTCTTTGAGCTGCTCTTTGTCTGATCACTCACCTAGGACCTGTTTGTCTTTGGAGACCCTACCAGGGGGCATGAAAGCCCCCAGACAACATAGCTCCTGGGATCATTGGGACACGCAAACTCCTCTACCACGGTAAGGTAGCAGCTCAGAGAGGAGATGACTGTATACTGTAACACTCAATATGACAGTTATTTAAACATAACTCCAACACCACACATGAAAAATGGCTAATAATGCCTGAAATAATGCATCTTTGGGAGTTTTACTCGAAACATATGCTTTTTTAAATCTTGCAAATGCAAAAAGTAGTTTTTTACTCAATACGACTATAATAGTCTTACAATCCTGAGATAATGCGAAAAAAGCAATAAAAATGTATTCAAACATAACTTCTAAACAACACATGCAAAATGTCTAATAATGCCCAGAGATATGTTTTTTTGTTAGTTTTACTAGAAAAATGATCTTTTGTAAGGTTTGCAAAGACACAAATTAGTTTTTTTTATTCAATATAACAGTGTAACTGTCATACTAAATATGAAAGGTTTATAATCATAACTCCAAAACCAAATATGAAATTTGTCTTAAAAAGCCTTTAATATTGAATTTATGTAAGTTTTAGCAGAATCAGGTATTTTGGAAAGGTTGACAAATACAAATATTAGATTTTACTGGCCTCATATTGGTCACACTCAAAATGACAGTTTTTGAAACATAACTCCAAAAATACACATGCAAAATGTCTAAAAATGCCTGAAGAAATGCATCTTCGAGAGTTTTCCTGAAAAAAAACATTTGGTAAGGTTTGCAAAAACAAAATTTGATTTGTTAATCAATTTGACAGTAATGTATTTAGAATCCTGAGATAATGCGAAAAAAGCAATACAAATGTATTCCAACATAATTCCTAATCCAAACGTGCAAAATGTCTAAAAATGCCTGTGATATTGAATACATGTGAGTTTTACTAGATACAGTTGTTTTTCTATGGTTTGCAAATACAAAAATGAGGTTGTACTCAATATGACTGTATACTGTAACACTCAAAATGGCAGTTATTTAAACATAACTCCTACACCACACATGAAAAATGGCTAATAATGCCTGAAATAATGCATCTTTGGGAGTTTTACTCGAAACATATGCTTTTTTAAATCTTGCAAATGCAAAAAGTAGTTTTTTACTCAATACGACTATAATAGTCTTACAATCCTGAGATAATGCAAAAAAAGCAATAAAAATGTATTCAAACATAACTTCTATACAACACATGCAAAATGGCTAATAATGCCCAGAGATGTTTTTTTGTTAGTTTTATTAGAAAAATTATATTTTGTAAGGTTTGCAAAGACACAAATTAGTTTTTTATTCAATATAACAGTGTAACTGTCATACTAAATATGAAAGGTTTATAATCATAACT
>NW_026907000.1:380000-386757 GCF_033978795.1 Nerophis ophidion | reverse complement strand
TGGAACTCCATCCTGGGTAGGATTTTTAAACAATTTCGGACCTTTTTCCAACTTTTTCTCAAATTGTCCCCCACTTTCGCTGGTTCACTTCTGGGTGCCTTTTGGTCATTCCCGGTGTTCCCGCGGCTCGTGCAGCTCGCTGCGGGACTTCTGGAACTCCATCCTGGGTAGGATTTTTAATCAATTTCGGACCTTTTTCCAACTTTTTCTCAAATTGTCCCCCACTTTTGATGGTTCACTTCTGGGTGCCTTTTGGTCATTCCCGGTGTTCCTGCGGCTCGTGCAGCTCGCTGCGGGACTTCTGGAACTCCATCCTGGGTAGGATTTTTAATCAATTTCGGACCTTTTTCCAACTTTTTCTCAAATTGTCCCCCACTTTTGATGGTTCACTTCTGGGTGCCTTTTGGTCATTCCCGGTGTTCCTGCGGCTCGCGCAGCTCGCTGCGGGGCTTCTGGAACTCCATCCTGGGTAGGATTTTTAATCAATTTCGGACCTTTTTCCAACTTTTTCTCAAATTGTCCCCCACTTTTGATGGTTCACTTCTGGGTGCCTTTTGGTCATTCCCGGTGTTCCTGCGGCTCGCGCAGCTCGCTGCGGGGCTTCTGGAACTCCATCCTGGGTAGGATTTTTAATCAATTTCGGACCTTTTTCCAACTTTTTCTCAAATTGTCCCCCACTTTTGATGGTTCACTTCTGGGTGCCTTTTGGTCATTCCCGGTGTTCCTGCGGCTCGTGCAGCTCGCTGCGGGACTCGTGGAACTCCATCCTGGGTAGGATTTTTAAACAATTTGGTACTTTTTCCTCCTTTTCCTCCATTTTTCCCCCACTTTCGCTGGTTCACTTCTGGGTGCCTTTTGGTCATTCC
The DNA here is from genome assembly GCF_033978795.1 of Nerophis ophidion. Lineage (NCBI taxonomy): Eukaryota > Metazoa > Chordata > Actinopteri > Syngnathiformes > Syngnathidae > Nerophis > Nerophis ophidion. The sequence continues at coordinate 385,891 of NW_026907000.1, read as the reverse complement.
CGGTGTTCCTGCGGCTCGTGCAGCTCGCTGCGGGACTCGTGGAACTCCATCCTGGGTAGGATTTTTAAACAATTTGGTACTTTTTCCTCCTTTTCCTCCATTTTTCCCCCACTTTCGCTGGTTCACTTCTGGGTGCCTTTTGGTCATTCCCGGTGTTCCTGCGGCTCGTGCAGCTCGCTGCGGGGCTTCTGGAACTCCATCCTGGGTAGGATTTTTAAACAATTTGGTACTTTTTCCTCCTTTTCCTCCATTTTTCCCCCACTTTCGCTGGTTCACTTCTGGGTGCCTTTTGGTCATTCCCGGTGTTCCTGCGGCTCGTGCAGCTCGCTGCGGGACTTGTGGAACTCCATCCTGGGTAGGATTTTTAAACAATTTGGTACTTTTTCCTCCTTTTCCTCCATTTTTCCCCCACTTTCGCTGGTTCACTTCTGGGTGCCTTTTGGTCATTCCCGGTGTTCCTGCGGCTCGTGCAGCTCGCTGCGGGACTTGTGGAACTCCATCCTGGGTAGGATTTTTAAACAATTTGGTACTTTTTCCTCCTTTTCCTCCATTTTCCCCCCACTTTCGCTGGTTCGCTTCTGGGTGCCTTTTGGTCATTCCCGGTGTTCCTGCGGCTCGTGCAGCTCGCTGCGGGACTTGTGGAACTCTACCCTGGGTGGGATCATATGATTTTCAACCCATTTTGGACCTTTTTCCCGACTTTCCCTCCATTTCCCTCCCACTTTCGATGGTCCACTCCTGGGTGTCTTTTGGTCATTCCCGGGACCCGGGAAGCCTCGGGCCTGCGGCGGGACTTGTGGATCTCCATGCTGGGCATGATTTTATGAGTTTTCTGGACTTTCTCTTCCCCGGGACCCGGGAGGCACGCGGCTGGACGTTATGCCCCCTAAAATCCCTCCCTTTGCTCGTAAGGCCAATTTTCCTCCGGATTTACTCTCTATAGACCCCAAGGAAAAAAATACCCGACCGGCGTCCATTTTTGACATCGGTCTCCAATCTAGGGCACGCGGGCCGAAAGCGGTACGCCGGTTCCGAAATCTGGCCCCCGCATTTTTTGGGTATTTTTTGAAAAAAATGGCATTTTTGGGACCGGGGGGACTTGCTGGACTCAGTCCCGGGTGCGGATTTTGAAAACGTTGAGGACTTTTGGATTTTCCCCCAGCTTTTCTCCCCCACTTGCAGTTTGACTTTGCGGGGTGCGTTACGGCTGTGCCGGGCGTCCCTGGACTCGGGTGGCCAGCTGCGGGGCTGGTGGGGGACTGATTTTTGAACACTTTGAGGACTTTTGGCTACTATGCCAGCTTTTCTCCCCCACTTGCAGTGTGACTTTGCGGGCCTTGTTACGGAGGTGCCGGGCTTCCCTGGACTCGGGTGGCCAGCTGCGGGACTCGTGGGACTGATTTTGGAACACTTTGAGGACATTCAACTTCTTTCCCAGCTTTTTTCCCCTCCACTTCCAGTTTGACTTTGCGGGGTGCGTTATGGACGTGCTGGGCATCCCGGAACTCGGGCGGCCGGCTGCGGGACATTTTGCCCTCCTCCAAACCCCAGCCCTCTTTGTTTATCATGCCTATTTTCTGCTGGACACACACCCTCTCTTTTGAGCTGCCTCTTTTTTTAAATTTGGATATGATTTATTGATGAATGGATTTGTTTTCCCCTTTTTAAATGATGGTTGATGTCTACCTTTTTAATACTTGCTTCTGGCTGCAGCCGAGACTTACAGTGTGATGCATCCAACCCCAACCCTGGTTTTTGTTTCCCTTAAAAACTTGGGGAAATGGACAGCTTTTTGGGGGGGCACTTCCAGCAAATGGAGGGACCTATTTGGAATTCCCCACCCGGGTGGAGATCCACGGCGAGCCGGCCTTCCTAAAGGGACAGCAACATGGACACTCTGCCATCATTGCAGCTTCTTTTTTTTTTTTGGGGCACTCTGTCATATTTCCAGCTTTTTTTCGTGCTGACTTCCAGCAAATAGAGGGACCTGTTTTGAATTCCCTACCCGGGTGTAGATCCACGGCAAGCCGGCCTTCTTAAAGGGACAGGCACCCCCCTGTCCCTTGACACCTGCTTCCCTCCTCGGCGTCACCGAAATCCCACAAAATGACTCAAAATAGGGCCCCAAATGACATCACTCGGTCCGGTTCTTTGGGTCTCACTCGGGGGCTTCTTTGACTCTGGAAGGCATGGTGAACCAAAAGTAGACACTTGGAAAAAATCCCCACTTTACAAGTTGACACTTTGAAAAAAAATCCCGACTATATAAGTTGACACTTGGAAAAAATCCCCACTTTATAAGTTGACACTTGGAAAAAATCCCCACTTTATAAGTTGACACTTAGAAAAAATCCCCACTTTATAAGTTGACACTTAGAAAAAATCCCGACTTTATAAGTTGACACTTAGAAAAAATCCCCACTTTATTTTGGAAAGGTTGGTACACCAAAAGTGGACACTTAGAAAAAATCCCCACTTTATTTTGGAAAGGTTGGTACACCAAAAGTGGACACTTAGAAAAAATCCCGACTTTGACTTTCGCAGGTCTATTACACTAAAAGTTGACACTCTGTCATATTTCCAGCTTTTTTTTGTGCTGACTTCCAGCAGATAGAGGGACCTATTTTGAATTCCCTACCCTGGTGCAGAACCACGGCAAGCCGGCCTTCCTAAAGGCACAGGCACATGGACACTCTGCCATAAGTGCAGCTTTTTCTTCTAAGGGTGCAGCGGCGGCGGAAGTCCACCGGAGGGCTCCAAATCCCCGCTTTCCTTTTTAGGCTTAAAGTGGCTTTTCCCTCCTTAAAAACTTGGGGAAATGGACAGCTTTTTGGGGGGGCACTTCCAGCAAATAGAGGGACCTATTTGGAATTCCCCACCCGGGTGGAGATCCACGGCAAGCCGGCCTTCTTAAAGGGACAGGCACATGGACACTCTGCCATCATTGCAGCTTCTTCTTTTTTTTTTTCCCCTGTCATATTTCCAGCTTTTTTGTGCTGACTTCCAGCAAATAGAGGGACCTGTTTTGAATTCCCTACCCGGGTGTAGATCCACGGCAAGCCGGCCTTCTTAAAGGGACAGGCACCCCCCCTGTCCCTTGACACCTGCTTCCCTCCTCGGCGTCACCGAAATCCCACAAAATGACTGAAAATAGGACCCCAAATGACATCACTCGGTCCGGTTTTTTGGGTCTCACTCGGGGGCTTCTTTGACTCTGGAAGGCATGGTGAACCAAAAGTGGACACTTGGGAAAAAAATCCCCACTTTACAGGTTGACACTTGGAAAAAAATCCCCACTTTATAAGTTGACACTTAGAAAAAATCCCGACTATATAAGTTGACACTTAGAAAAAATCCCCACTTTATTTTGGAAGTGTTGGTACACCAAAAGTTGACACTTAGAAAAAATCCCGACTTTGTTTTGGAAGGGTTGGTACACCAAAAGTTGACACTTAGAAAAAATCCCGACTTTATTTTGGAAGGGTTGGTACACCAAAAGTTGACACTTAGAAAAAATCCCGACTTTATTTTGGAAGGGTTGGTACACCAAAAGTTGACACTTAGAAAAAATCCCAACTTTTACACTTAGAAAAAATCCAGCTTTTTGTTGCTGACTTCCATCAAATAGAGGGACTTTTTCCATGTTTCTTAACCGGGTGTCGATCCAAGGCGGGTGGGCCTTCTGGAAGCGACACCCTCCTTGACACTTAGAAAAAATCCAGCTTTTTGTTGCTGACTTCCATCAAATAGAGGGACTTTTTCCATGTTTCTTAACCGGGTGTCGATCCAAGGCGGGTGGGCCTTCTGGAAGCGACACCCTCCTTGACACTTAGAAAAAATCCAGCTTTTTGTTGCTGACTTCCATCAAATAGAGGGACTTTTTCCATGTTTCTTAACCGGGTGTCGATCCAAGGCGGGTGGGCCTTCTGGAAGCGACACCCTCCTTGACACTTAGAAAAAATCCAGCTTTTTGTTGCTGACTTCCATCAAATAGAGGGACTTTTTCCATGTTTCTTAACCGGGTGTCGATCCAAGGCGGGTGGGCCTTCTGGAAGCGACACCCTCCTTGACACTTAGAAAAAATCCAGCTTTTTGTTGCTGACTTCCATCAAATAGAGGGACTTTTTCCATGTTTCTTAACCGGGTGTCGATCCAAGGCGGGTGGGCCTTCTGGAAGCGACACCCTCCTTGACACTTAGAAAAAATCCAGCTTTTTGTTGCTGACTTCCATCAAATAGAGGGACTTTTTCCATGTTTCTTAACCGGGTGTCGATCCAAGGCAGGTGGGCCTTCTGGAAGCGACACCCTCCTTGACACTTAGAAAAATTCCAGCTTTTTGTTGCTGACTTCCATTAACTAGAGGGACTTTTTTCATTTTTCTTAACCGGGTGGTGATCCAAGGCAGGTGGGCCTTCTGGAAGCGACACCCTCCTTGACACTTAGAAAAAATCCAGCTTTTTGTTGCTGACTTCCATCAAATAGAGGGACTTTTTTCATTTTTCTTAACCGGGTGTCGATCCAAGGCAGGTGGGCCTTCTGGAAGCGACACCCTCCTTGACACTTAGAAAAATTCCAGCTTTTTGTTGCTGACTTCCATTAACTAGAGGGACTTTTTTCATTTTTCTTAACCGGGTGGTGATCCAAGGCAGGTGGGCCTTCTGGAAGCGACACCCTCCTTGACACTTAGAAAAAATCCAGCTTTTTGTTGCTGACTTCCATCAAATAGAGGGACTTTTTTCATTTTTCTTAACCGGGTGTCGATCCAAGGCAGGTGGGCCTTCTGGAAGCGACACCCTCCTTGACACTTAGAAAAAATCCAGCTTTTTGTTGCTGACTTCCATTAACTAGAGGGACTTTTTTCATTTTTCTTAACCGGGTGGTGATCCAAGGCAGGTGGGCCTTCTGGAAGCGACACCCTCCTTGACACTTAGAAAAAATCCAGCTTTTTGTTGCTGACTTCCATCAAATAGAGGGACTTTTTTCATTTTTCTTAACCGGGTGTCGATCCAAGGCAGGTGGGCCTTCTGGAAGCGACACCCTCCTTGACACTTAGAAAAAATCCAGCTTTTTGTTGCTGACTTCCATTAACTAGAGGGACTTTTTTCATTTTTCTTAACCGGGTGGTGATCCAAGGCAGGTGGGCCTTCTGGAAGCGACACCCTCCTTGACACTTAGAAAAATTCCAGCTTTTTGTTGCTGACTTCCATTAACTAGAGGGACTTTTTTCATTTTTCTTAACCGGGTGGTGATCCAAGGCAGGTGGGCCTTCTGGAAGCGACACCCTCCTTGACACTTAGAAAAAATCCAGCTTTTTGTTGCTGACTTCCATCAAATAGAGGGACTTTTTTCATTTTTCTTAACCGGGTGTCGATCCAAGAATGGTGGGCCTTCTGGAAGTGACACCCTCCTTGACACTTAGAAAAATTCCAGCTTTTTGTTGCTGACTTCCATCAAATAGAGGGACCTATTTGGAATTCCCCACCCGGGTGGAGATCCACGGCAAGCCGGCTTTCCTAAAGGGACAGGCACATGGACACTATTCGCAGCTTCTTTTTTTTTTTTTGGCACTGACTTCCAGCTAAGGGTGCAGCGGCGGCGGAAGTCCACCGGAGGGCTCCAAATCCCCGCTTTCCTTTTCAGGCTTAAAGTTGCCTTTCCCTCTTTAGAGCCTTGGGCAAATGTACAGCTATATTTTGTGCTGACTTCCAGCAAATAGAGGGACCTATTTTGAATTCCCTACCCGGGTGTAGATCCACGGCAAGCCGGCCTTCTTAAATGGACAGGCACCCCCCTCCCGGAACACCTGCTTCGCTCCTCGGCGTCACCGAAATCCCACAAAATGACTCAAAATAGGGCCCCAAATGACATCACTCGGCCCGGTTGTTTAGGTC
>NW_026907000.1:357500-367500 GCF_033978795.1 Nerophis ophidion | reverse complement strand
GGGCACGCCGTAGGACCGAGCCCCTGTCGCTCCGGCCCTGGGAAAAGCCCCGAGAGGCTGGGTCGAATCAGGTCTTTCCATTTTTTATGTTTGTCCACCCAGGGTGTCCGTGTCCCCTGGTGTGTCCGTCATAGCGCCCCCTAGGCGGGCACGCCGTAGGGCCGAGCCCCTGTCGCTCCGGCCCTGGGAAAAGCCCCGAGAGGCTGGGTCGAATCAGGTCTTTCAATTTTTTATGTTTGTCCACCCAGGGTGTCCGTGTCCCCTGGTGTGTCCGTCATAGCGCCCCCTAGGCGGGCACGCCGTAGGGCCGAGCCCCTGTCGCTCCGGCCCTGGGAAAAGCCCCGAGAGGCTGGGTCGAATCAGGTCTTTCAATTTTTTATGTTTGTCCACCCAGGGTGTCCGTGTCCCCTGGTGTGTCCGTCATAGCGCCCCCTAGGCGGGCACGCCGTAGGACCGAGCCCCTGTCGCTCCGGCCCTGGGAAAAGCCCCGAGAGGCTGGGTCGAATCAGGTCTTTCAATTTTTTATGTTTGTCCACCCAGGGTGTCCGTGTCCCCTGGTGTGTCCGTCATAGCGCCCCCTAGGCGGGCACGCCGTAGGACCGAGCCCCTGTCGCTCCGGCCCTGGGAAAAGCCCCGAGAGGCTGGGTCGAATCAGGTCTTTCAATTTTTATGTTTGTCCATCCATGGTTTAAATGTCCCGAAATGTGTCCGGGATAGCGCCCCCTGGCCGGGCGCGCACTCAGGACCGAGCCCCTGTCGCTCGAGTCCTGGAAGTCCTTAAGAAAGAGGCTGGTCTGAAATCAGGTCGAAAAAATTTTTATGTTTGTCCATCCATGGTTTAAATGTCCCGAAATGTGTCCGGGATAGCGCCCCCTGGCCGGGCGCGCACTCAGGACCGAGCCCCTGTCGCTCGAGTCCTGGAAGTCCTTAAGAAAGAGGCTGGTCTGAAATCAGGTCGAAAAAATTTTTATGTTTGTTCTTCCAGGGTGTCCATGTCCCTAAATGTGTCCGAGATAGCGCCCCCTAGGCGGCCACGCATGTCCGCGTGAGCCCCTGTCCTCAGAGCCTGGAAGAACCATTCGAAAAAAGAACCATCGAAAAGAGGGGGAAAATCCAACTTTTGAGTCCCAAAATAGCTCACTTTGACTCGGACACATTTCCTGCCAATTCGGCCTGTCTAAGCCTGGCGCACCTACTAACGTGATGGGGGTGTTTTGGTAGACCTGGTAAAAACAGGGAAAATCGAAAGAGGCTTAAAGTAGGCTAGAACTCAAGCCTCTCTCGTTGTTGGACTTAGAAAAAATCCGGCTCGAAAAATAAATCCCATTGAAATGCATTGGGCTTGGCGCTGGGATTTTTTTCTAAGTATGTGAACGAAAGAGGCTAAGGAGGCTGGAAGTTAGGCCTCTCTCGTTGTTGGACTTAGAAAAAATCCACTTTTTTTGCACGGGATTTTTTCTAAGTGTCACATGGAAGAGGCTAAACAGGCTGGAGGCCAGGCCTCTCTCGTTGTTGGACTTAGAAAAAATCCCAAAAGTGGACACTCTGACAAAATCACGCATGTTGACACTTAGGCAAAAAATCCAACTTTTGCTCCACGGAAGAAAGAGGCTAAGGAGGCTGGAACTTAGGCCTCTCTCGTTGTTGGACTTAGAAAAAATCCACTTTTTTTGCACGGGATTTTTTCTAAGTGTCTCATGGAAGAGGCTAGACAGGCTGGAGGCCAGGCCTCTCTCGTTGTTGGACTTAGAAAAAATCCCAAAAGTGGACACTCTGACAAAATCACGCATGTTGACACTTTGGCAAAAAAGCCAACTTTTTTGGACTTGGCCCGGCTTTTCTTCCATTTGTCCCCCACTTGGGCTGGTTCACTCCTGGGTATCTTTTGGTCATTCCCGGGGGCCCCGGAGCTCGCGCAGCTCGCTGCGGGACTTCTGGAACTCCATCCTGGGTAGGATTTTTAATCAATTTCGGACCTTTTTCCAACTTTTTCTCAAATTGTCCCCCACTTTGGCTGGTTCACTCCTGGGTATCTTTTGGTCATTCCCGGGGGTCCCGGAGCTCGCGCAGCTCGCTGCGGGGCTTCTGGAACTCCATCCTGGGTAGGATTTTTAAACAATTTCGGACCTTTTTCCAACTTTTTCTCAAATTGTCCCCCACTTTTGATGGTTCACTTCTGGGTGCCTTTTGGTCATTCCCGGTGTTCCTGCGGCTCGCGCAGCTCGCTGCGGGGCTTCTGGAACTCCATCCTGGGTAGGATTTTTAATCAATTTCGGACCTTTTTCCAACTTTTTCTCAAATTGTCCCCCACTTTCGCTGGTTCACTTCTGGGTGCCTTTTGGTCATTCCCGGTGTTCCTGCGGCTCGTGCAGCTCGCTGCGGGACTTCTGGAACTCCATCCTGGGTAGGATTTTTAAACAATTTCGGACCTTTTTCCAACTTTTTCCTCAAATTGTCCCCCACTTTCGCTGGTTCACTCCTGGGTATCTTTTGGTCATTCCCGGGGGTCCCGGAGCTCGCGCAGCTCGCTGCGGGGCTTCTGGAACTCCATCCTGGGTAGGATTTTTAAACAATTTCGGACCTTTTTCCAACTTTTTCTCAAATTGTCCCCCACTTTTGATGGTTCACTTCTGGGTGCCTTTTGGTCATTCCCGGTGTTCCTGCGGCTCGCGCAGCTCGCTGCGGGGCTTCTGGAACTCCATCCTGGGTAGGATTTTTAATCAATTTCGGACCTTTTTCCAACTTTTTCTCAAATTGTCCCCCACTTTCGCTGGTTCACTTCTGGGTGCCTTTTGGTCATTCCCGGTGTTCCTGCGGCTCGTGCAGCTCGCTGCGGGACTTCTGGAACTCCATCCTGGGTAGGATTTTTAAACAATTTCGGACCTTTTTCCAACTTTTTCTCAAATTGTCCCCCACTTTCGCTGGTTCACTTCTGGGTGCCTTTTGGTCATTCCCGGTGTTCCCGCGGCTCGTGCAGCTCGCTGCGGGACTTCTGGAACTCCATCCTGGGTAGGATTTTTAATCAATTTCGGACCTTTTTCCAACTTTTTCTCAAATTGTCCCCCACTTTTGATGGTTCACTTCTGGGTGCCTTTTGGTCATTCCCGGTGTTCCTGCGGCTCGTGCAGCTCGCTGCGGGACTTCTGGAACTCCATCCTGGGTAGGATTTTTAATCAATTTCGGACCTTTTTCCAACTTTTTCTCAAATTGTCCCCCACTTTTGATGGTTCACTTCTGGGTGCCTTTTGGTCATTCCCGGTGTTCCTGCGGCTCGCGCAGCTCGCTGCGGGGCTTCTGGAACTCCATCCTGGGTAGGATTTTTAATCAATTTCGGACCTTTTTCCAACTTTTTCTCAAATTGTCCCCCACTTTTGATGGTTCACTTCTGGGTGCCTTTTGGTCATTCCCGGTGTTCCTGCGGCTCGCGCAGCTCGCTGCGGGGCTTCTGGAACTCCATCCTGGGTAGGATTTTTAATCAATTTCGGACCTTTTTCCAACTTTTTCTCAAATTGTCCCCCACTTTTGATGGTTCACTTCTGGGTGCCTTTTGGTCATTCCCGGTGTTCCTGCGGCTCGTGCAGCTCGCTGCGGGACTCGTGGAACTCCATCCTGGGTAGGATTTTTAAACAATTTGGTACTTTTTCCTCCTTTTCCTCCATTTTTCCCCCACTTTCGCTGGTTCACTTCTGGGTGCCTTTTGGTCATTCCCGGTGTTCCTGCGGCTCGTGCAGCTCGCTGCGGGACTCGTGGAACTCCATCCTGGGTAGGATTTTTAAACAATTTGGTACTTTTTCCTCCTTTTCCTCCATTTTTCCCCCACTTTCGCTGGTTCACTTCTGGGTGCCTTTTGGTCATTCCCGGTGTTCCTGCGGCTCGTGCAGCTCGCTGCGGGGCTTCTGGAACTCCATCCTGGGTAGGATTTTTAAACAATTTGGTACTTTTTCCTCCTTTTCCTCCATTTTTCCCCCACTTTCGCTGGTTCACTTCTGGGTGCCTTTTGGTCATTCCCGGTGTTCCTGCGGCTCGTGCAGCTCGCTGCGGGACTTGTGGAACTCCATCCTGGGTAGGATTTTTAAACAATTTGGTACTTTTTCCTCCTTTTCCTCCATTTTTCCCCCACTTTCGCTGGTTCACTTCTGGGTGCCTTTTGGTCATTCCCGGTGTTCCTGCGGCTCGTGCAGCTCGCTGCGGGACTTGTGGAACTCCATCCTGGGTAGGATTTTTAAACAATTTGGTACTTTTTCCTCCTTTTCCTCCATTTTCCCCCCACTTTCGCTGGTTCGCTTCTGGGTGCCTTTTGGTCATTCCCGGTGTTCCTGCGGCTCGTGCAGCTCGCTGCGGGACTTGTGGAACTCTACCCTGGGTGGGATCATATGATTTTCAACCCATTTTGGACCTTTTTCCCGACTTTCCCTCCATTTCCCTCCCACTTTCGATGGTCCACTCCTGGGTGTCTTTTGGTCATTCCCGGGACCCGGGAAGCCTCGGGCCTGCGGCGGGACTTGTGGATCTCCATGCTGGGCATGATTTTATGAGTTTTCTGGACTTTCTCTTCCCCGGGACCCGGGAGGCACGCGGCTGGACGTTATGCCCCCTAAAATCCCTCCCTTTGCTCGTAAGGCCAATTTTCCTCCGGATTTACTCTCTATAGACCCCAAGGAAAAAAATACCCGACCGGCGTCCATTTTTGACATCGGTCTCCAATCTAGGGCACGCGGGCCGAAAGCGGTACGCCGGTTCCGAAATCTGGCCCCCGCATTTTTTGGGTATTTTTTGAAAAAAATGGCATTTTTGGGACCGGGGGGACTTGCTGGACTCAGTCCCGGGTGCGGATTTTGAAAACGTTGAGGACTTTTGGATTTTCCCCCAGCTTTTCTCCCCCACTTGCAGTTTGACTTTGCGGGGTGCGTTACGGCTGTGCCGGGCGTCCCTGGACTCGGGTGGCCAGCTGCGGGGCTGGTGGGGGACTGATTTTTGAACACTTTGAGGACTTTTGGCTACTATGCCAGCTTTTCTCCCCCACTTGCAGTGTGACTTTGCGGGCCTTGTTACGGAGGTGCCGGGCTTCCCTGGACTCGGGTGGCCAGCTGCGGGACTCGTGGGACTGATTTTGGAACACTTTGAGGACATTCAACTTCTTTCCCAGCTTTTTTCCCCTCCACTTCCAGTTTGACTTTGCGGGGTGCGTTATGGACGTGCTGGGCATCCCGGAACTCGGGCGGCCGGCTGCGGGACATTTTGCCCTCCTCCAAACCCCAGCCCTCTTTGTTTATCATGCCTATTTTCTGCTGGACACACACCCTCTCTTTTGAGCTGCCTCTTTTTTTAAATTTGGATATGATTTATTGATGAATGGATTTGTTTTCCCCTTTTTAAATGATGGTTGATGTCTACCTTTTTAATACTTGCTTCTGGCTGCAGCCGAGACTTACAGTGTGATGCATCCAACCCCAACCCTGGTTTTTGTTTCCCTTAAAAACTTGGGGAAATGGACAGCTTTTTGGGGGGGCACTTCCAGCAAATGGAGGGACCTATTTGGAATTCCCCACCCGGGTGGAGATCCACGGCGAGCCGGCCTTCCTAAAGGGACAGCAACATGGACACTCTGCCATCATTGCAGCTTCTTTTTTTTTTTTGGGGCACTCTGTCATATTTCCAGCTTTTTTTCGTGCTGACTTCCAGCAAATAGAGGGACCTGTTTTGAATTCCCTACCCGGGTGTAGATCCACGGCAAGCCGGCCTTCTTAAAGGGACAGGCACCCCCCTGTCCCTTGACACCTGCTTCCCTCCTCGGCGTCACCGAAATCCCACAAAATGACTCAAAATAGGGCCCCAAATGACATCACTCGGTCCGGTTCTTTGGGTCTCACTCGGGGGCTTCTTTGACTCTGGAAGGCATGGTGAACCAAAAGTAGACACTTGGAAAAAATCCCCACTTTACAAGTTGACACTTTGAAAAAAAATCCCGACTATATAAGTTGACACTTGGAAAAAATCCCCACTTTATAAGTTGACACTTGGAAAAAATCCCCACTTTATAAGTTGACACTTAGAAAAAATCCCCACTTTATAAGTTGACACTTAGAAAAAATCCCGACTTTATAAGTTGACACTTAGAAAAAATCCCCACTTTATTTTGGAAAGGTTGGTACACCAAAAGTGGACACTTAGAAAAAATCCCCACTTTATTTTGGAAAGGTTGGTACACCAAAAGTGGACACTTAGAAAAAATCCCGACTTTGACTTTCGCAGGTCTATTACACTAAAAGTTGACACTCTGTCATATTTCCAGCTTTTTTTTGTGCTGACTTCCAGCAGATAGAGGGACCTATTTTGAATTCCCTACCCTGGTGCAGAACCACGGCAAGCCGGCCTTCCTAAAGGCACAGGCACATGGACACTCTGCCATAAGTGCAGCTTTTTCTTCTAAGGGTGCAGCGGCGGCGGAAGTCCACCGGAGGGCTCCAAATCCCCGCTTTCCTTTTTAGGCTTAAAGTGGCTTTTCCCTCCTTAAAAACTTGGGGAAATGGACAGCTTTTTGGGGGGGCACTTCCAGCAAATAGAGGGACCTATTTGGAATTCCCCACCCGGGTGGAGATCCACGGCAAGCCGGCCTTCTTAAAGGGACAGGCACATGGACACTCTGCCATCATTGCAGCTTCTTCTTTTTTTTTTTCCCCTGTCATATTTCCAGCTTTTTTGTGCTGACTTCCAGCAAATAGAGGGACCTGTTTTGAATTCCCTACCCGGGTGTAGATCCACGGCAAGCCGGCCTTCTTAAAGGGACAGGCACCCCCCCTGTCCCTTGACACCTGCTTCCCTCCTCGGCGTCACCGAAATCCCACAAAATGACTGAAAATAGGACCCCAAATGACATCACTCGGTCCGGTTTTTTGGGTCTCACTCGGGGGCTTCTTTGACTCTGGAAGGCATGGTGAACCAAAAGTGGACACTTGGGAAAAAAATCCCCACTTTACAGGTTGACACTTGGAAAAAAATCCCCACTTTATAAGTTGACACTTAGAAAAAATCCCGACTATATAAGTTGACACTTAGAAAAAATCCCCACTTTATTTTGGAAGTGTTGGTACACCAAAAGTTGACACTTAGAAAAAATCCCGACTTTGTTTTGGAAGGGTTGGTACACCAAAAGTTGACACTTAGAAAAAATCCCGACTTTATTTTGGAAGGGTTGGTACACCAAAAGTTGACACTTAGAAAAAATCCCGACTTTATTTTGGAAGGGTTGGTACACCAAAAGTTGACACTTAGAAAAAATCCCAACTTTTACACTTAGAAAAAATCCAGCTTTTTGTTGCTGACTTCCATCAAATAGAGGGACTTTTTCCATGTTTCTTAACCGGGTGTCGATCCAAGGCGGGTGGGCCTTCTGGAAGCGACACCCTCCTTGACACTTAGAAAAAATCCAGCTTTTTGTTGCTGACTTCCATCAAATAGAGGGACTTTTTCCATGTTTCTTAACCGGGTGTCGATCCAAGGCGGGTGGGCCTTCTGGAAGCGACACCCTCCTTGACACTTAGAAAAAATCCAGCTTTTTGTTGCTGACTTCCATCAAATAGAGGGACTTTTTCCATGTTTCTTAACCGGGTGTCGATCCAAGGCGGGTGGGCCTTCTGGAAGCGACACCCTCCTTGACACTTAGAAAAAATCCAGCTTTTTGTTGCTGACTTCCATCAAATAGAGGGACTTTTTCCATGTTTCTTAACCGGGTGTCGATCCAAGGCGGGTGGGCCTTCTGGAAGCGACACCCTCCTTGACACTTAGAAAAAATCCAGCTTTTTGTTGCTGACTTCCATCAAATAGAGGGACTTTTTCCATGTTTCTTAACCGGGTGTCGATCCAAGGCGGGTGGGCCTTCTGGAAGCGACACCCTCCTTGACACTTAGAAAAAATCCAGCTTTTTGTTGCTGACTTCCATCAAATAGAGGGACTTTTTCCATGTTTCTTAACCGGGTGTCGATCCAAGGCAGGTGGGCCTTCTGGAAGCGACACCCTCCTTGACACTTAGAAAAATTCCAGCTTTTTGTTGCTGACTTCCATTAACTAGAGGGACTTTTTTCATTTTTCTTAACCGGGTGGTGATCCAAGGCAGGTGGGCCTTCTGGAAGCGACACCCTCCTTGACACTTAGAAAAAATCCAGCTTTTTGTTGCTGACTTCCATCAAATAGAGGGACTTTTTTCATTTTTCTTAACCGGGTGTCGATCCAAGGCAGGTGGGCCTTCTGGAAGCGACACCCTCCTTGACACTTAGAAAAATTCCAGCTTTTTGTTGCTGACTTCCATTAACTAGAGGGACTTTTTTCATTTTTCTTAACCGGGTGGTGATCCAAGGCAGGTGGGCCTTCTGGAAGCGACACCCTCCTTGACACTTAGAAAAAATCCAGCTTTTTGTTGCTGACTTCCATCAAATAGAGGGACTTTTTTCATTTTTCTTAACCGGGTGTCGATCCAAGGCAGGTGGGCCTTCTGGAAGCGACACCCTCCTTGACACTTAGAAAAAATCCAGCTTTTTGTTGCTGACTTCCATTAACTAGAGGGACTTTTTTCATTTTTCTTAACCGGGTGGTGATCCAAGGCAGGTGGGCCTTCTGGAAGCGACACCCTCCTTGACACTTAGAAAAAATCCAGCTTTTTGTTGCTGACTTCCATCAAATAGAGGGACTTTTTTCATTTTTCTTAACCGGGTGTCGATCCAAGGCAGGTGGGCCTTCTGGAAGCGACACCCTCCTTGACACTTAGAAAAAATCCAGCTTTTTGTTGCTGACTTCCATTAACTAGAGGGACTTTTTTCATTTTTCTTAACCGGGTGGTGATCCAAGGCAGGTGGGCCTTCTGGAAGCGACACCCTCCTTGACACTTAGAAAAATTCCAGCTTTTTGTTGCTGACTTCCATTAACTAGAGGGACTTTTTTCATTTTTCTTAACCGGGTGGTGATCCAAGGCAGGTGGGCCTTCTGGAAGCGACACCCTCCTTGACACTTAGAAAAAATCCAGCTTTTTGTTGCTGACTTCCATCAAATAGAGGGACTTTTTTCATTTTTCTTAACCGGGTGTCGATCCAAGAATGGTGGGCCTTCTGGAAGTGACACCCTCCTTGACACTTAGAAAAATTCCAGCTTTTTGTTGCTGACTTCCATCAAATAGAGGGACCTATTTGGAATTCCCCACCCGGGTGGAGATCCACGGCAAGCCGGCTTTCCTAAAGGGACAGGCACATGGACACTATTCGCAGCTTCTTTTTTTTTTTTTGGCACTGACTTCCAGCTAAGGGTGCAGCGGCGGCGGAAGTCCACCGGAGGGCTCCAAATCCCCGCTTTCCTTTTCAGGCTTAAAGTTGCCTTTCCCTCTTTAGAGCCTTGGGCAAATGTACAGCTATATTTTGTGCTGACTTCCAGCAAATAGAGGGACCTATTTTGAATTCCCTACCCGGGTGTAGATCCACGGCAAGCCGGCCTTCTTAAATGGACAGGCACCCCCCTCCCGGAACACCTGCTTCGCTCCTCGGCGTCACCGAAATCCCACAAAATGACTCAAAATAGGGCCCCAAATGACATCACTCGGCCCGGTTGTTTAGGTCTCACTCTGGGGCTTCTATGACCCTGGAGGGCATGGTACAGCAAAAGTGGACACTTAGAAAAAATCCCGACTTTTAAAAGTTGACACTTAGAAAAAATCCCGACTTTATTTTGGAAGGGTTGGTACGCGAAAAGTTGACACTTAGAAAAAATCCCGACTTTGTTTTGGAAGTGTTGGTACTCCAAAAGTTGACACTTAGAAAAAATCCCGACTTTGTTTTGGAAGGGTTGGTACTCCAAAAGTTGACACTTAGAAAAAATCCCGACTTTGTTTTGGAAGGGTTGGTACTCCAAAAGTTGACACTTAGAAAAAATCCCGACTTTGTTTTGGAAGGGTTGGTACTCCAAAAGTTGACACTTAGAAAAAATCCCGACTTTGACACTTAGAAAAATTCCAGCTTTT
>NW_026907000.1:337500-345000 GCF_033978795.1 Nerophis ophidion | reverse complement strand
CCTCTCTCGTTGTTGGACTTAGAAAAAATCCACTTTTTTTGCACGGGATTTTTTCTAAGTGTCTCATGGAAGAGGCTAGACAGGCTGGAGGCCAGGCCTCTCTCGTTGTTGGACTTAGAAAAAATCCCAAAAGTGGACACTCTGACAAAATCACGCATGTTGACACTTTGGCAAAAAAGCCAACTTTTTTGGACTTGGCCCGGCTTTTCTTCCATTTGTCCCCCACTTGGGCTGGTTCACTCCTGGGTATCTTTTGGTCATTCCCGGGGGCCCCGGAGCTCGCGCAGCTCGCTGCGGGACTTCTGGAACTCCATCCTGGGTAGGATTTTTAATCAATTTCGGACCTTTTTCCAACTTTTTCTCAAATTGTCCCCCACTTTGGCTGGTTCACTCCTGGGTATCTTTTGGTCATTCCCGGGGGTCCCGGAGCTCGCGCAGCTCGCTGCGGGGCTTCTGGAACTCCATCCTGGGTAGGATTTTTAAACAATTTCGGACCTTTTTCCAACTTTTTCTCAAATTGTCCCCCACTTTTGATGGTTCACTTCTGGGTGCCTTTTGGTCATTCCCGGTGTTCCTGCGGCTCGCGCAGCTCGCTGCGGGGCTTCTGGAACTCCATCCTGGGTAGGATTTTTAATCAATTTCGGACCTTTTTCCAACTTTTTCTCAAATTGTCCCCCACTTTCGCTGGTTCACTTCTGGGTGCCTTTTGGTCATTCCCGGTGTTCCTGCGGCTCGTGCAGCTCGCTGCGGGACTTCTGGAACTCCATCCTGGGTAGGATTTTTAAACAATTTCGGACCTTTTTCCAACTTTTTCCTCAAATTGTCCCCCACTTTCGCTGGTTCACTCCTGGGTATCTTTTGGTCATTCCCGGGGGTCCCGGAGCTCGCGCAGCTCGCTGCGGGGCTTCTGGAACTCCATCCTGGGTAGGATTTTTAAACAATTTCGGACCTTTTTCCAACTTTTTCTCAAATTGTCCCCCACTTTTGATGGTTCACTTCTGGGTGCCTTTTGGTCATTCCCGGTGTTCCTGCGGCTCGCGCAGCTCGCTGCGGGGCTTCTGGAACTCCATCCTGGGTAGGATTTTTAATCAATTTCGGACCTTTTTCCAACTTTTTCTCAAATTGTCCCCCACTTTCGCTGGTTCACTTCTGGGTGCCTTTTGGTCATTCCCGGTGTTCCTGCGGCTCGTGCAGCTCGCTGCGGGACTTCTGGAACTCCATCCTGGGTAGGATTTTTAAACAATTTCGGACCTTTTTCCAACTTTTTCTCAAATTGTCCCCCACTTTCGCTGGTTCACTTCTGGGTGCCTTTTGGTCATTCCCGGTGTTCCCGCGGCTCGTGCAGCTCGCTGCGGGACTTCTGGAACTCCATCCTGGGTAGGATTTTTAATCAATTTCGGACCTTTTTCCAACTTTTTCTCAAATTGTCCCCCACTTTTGATGGTTCACTTCTGGGTGCCTTTTGGTCATTCCCGGTGTTCCTGCGGCTCGTGCAGCTCGCTGCGGGACTTCTGGAACTCCATCCTGGGTAGGATTTTTAATCAATTTCGGACCTTTTTCCAACTTTTTCTCAAATTGTCCCCCACTTTTGATGGTTCACTTCTGGGTGCCTTTTGGTCATTCCCGGTGTTCCTGCGGCTCGCGCAGCTCGCTGCGGGGCTTCTGGAACTCCATCCTGGGTAGGATTTTTAATCAATTTCGGACCTTTTTCCAACTTTTTCTCAAATTGTCCCCCACTTTTGATGGTTCACTTCTGGGTGCCTTTTGGTCATTCCCGGTGTTCCTGCGGCTCGCGCAGCTCGCTGCGGGGCTTCTGGAACTCCATCCTGGGTAGGATTTTTAATCAATTTCGGACCTTTTTCCAACTTTTTCTCAAATTGTCCCCCACTTTTGATGGTTCACTTCTGGGTGCCTTTTGGTCATTCCCGGTGTTCCTGCGGCTCGTGCAGCTCGCTGCGGGACTCGTGGAACTCCATCCTGGGTAGGATTTTTAAACAATTTGGTACTTTTTCCTCCTTTTCCTCCATTTTTCCCCCACTTTCGCTGGTTCACTTCTGGGTGCCTTTTGGTCATTCCCGGTGTTCCTGCGGCTCGTGCAGCTCGCTGCGGGACTCGTGGAACTCCATCCTGGGTAGGATTTTTAAACAATTTGGTACTTTTTCCTCCTTTTCCTCCATTTTTCCCCCACTTTCGCTGGTTCACTTCTGGGTGCCTTTTGGTCATTCCCGGTGTTCCTGCGGCTCGTGCAGCTCGCTGCGGGGCTTCTGGAACTCCATCCTGGGTAGGATTTTTAAACAATTTGGTACTTTTTCCTCCTTTTCCTCCATTTTTCCCCCACTTTCGCTGGTTCACTTCTGGGTGCCTTTTGGTCATTCCCGGTGTTCCTGCGGCTCGTGCAGCTCGCTGCGGGACTTGTGGAACTCCATCCTGGGTAGGATTTTTAAACAATTTGGTACTTTTTCCTCCTTTTCCTCCATTTTTCCCCCACTTTCGCTGGTTCACTTCTGGGTGCCTTTTGGTCATTCCCGGTGTTCCTGCGGCTCGTGCAGCTCGCTGCGGGACTTGTGGAACTCCATCCTGGGTAGGATTTTTAAACAATTTGGTACTTTTTCCTCCTTTTCCTCCATTTTCCCCCCACTTTCGCTGGTTCGCTTCTGGGTGCCTTTTGGTCATTCCCGGTGTTCCTGCGGCTCGTGCAGCTCGCTGCGGGACTTGTGGAACTCTACCCTGGGTGGGATCATATGATTTTCAACCCATTTTGGACCTTTTTCCCGACTTTCCCTCCATTTCCCTCCCACTTTCGATGGTCCACTCCTGGGTGTCTTTTGGTCATTCCCGGGACCCGGGAAGCCTCGGGCCTGCGGCGGGACTTGTGGATCTCCATGCTGGGCATGATTTTATGAGTTTTCTGGACTTTCTCTTCCCCGGGACCCGGGAGGCACGCGGCTGGACGTTATGCCCCCTAAAATCCCTCCCTTTGCTCGTAAGGCCAATTTTCCTCCGGATTTACTCTCTATAGACCCCAAGGAAAAAAATACCCGACCGGCGTCCATTTTTGACATCGGTCTCCAATCTAGGGCACGCGGGCCGAAAGCGGTACGCCGGTTCCGAAATCTGGCCCCCGCATTTTTTGGGTATTTTTTGAAAAAAATGGCATTTTTGGGACCGGGGGGACTTGCTGGACTCAGTCCCGGGTGCGGATTTTGAAAACGTTGAGGACTTTTGGATTTTCCCCCAGCTTTTCTCCCCCACTTGCAGTTTGACTTTGCGGGGTGCGTTACGGCTGTGCCGGGCGTCCCTGGACTCGGGTGGCCAGCTGCGGGGCTGGTGGGGGACTGATTTTTGAACACTTTGAGGACTTTTGGCTACTATGCCAGCTTTTCTCCCCCACTTGCAGTGTGACTTTGCGGGCCTTGTTACGGAGGTGCCGGGCTTCCCTGGACTCGGGTGGCCAGCTGCGGGACTCGTGGGACTGATTTTGGAACACTTTGAGGACATTCAACTTCTTTCCCAGCTTTTTTCCCCTCCACTTCCAGTTTGACTTTGCGGGGTGCGTTATGGACGTGCTGGGCATCCCGGAACTCGGGCGGCCGGCTGCGGGACATTTTGCCCTCCTCCAAACCCCAGCCCTCTTTGTTTATCATGCCTATTTTCTGCTGGACACACACCCTCTCTTTTGAGCTGCCTCTTTTTTTAAATTTGGATATGATTTATTGATGAATGGATTTGTTTTCCCCTTTTTAAATGATGGTTGATGTCTACCTTTTTAATACTTGCTTCTGGCTGCAGCCGAGACTTACAGTGTGATGCATCCAACCCCAACCCTGGTTTTTGTTTCCCTTAAAAACTTGGGGAAATGGACAGCTTTTTGGGGGGGCACTTCCAGCAAATGGAGGGACCTATTTGGAATTCCCCACCCGGGTGGAGATCCACGGCGAGCCGGCCTTCCTAAAGGGACAGCAACATGGACACTCTGCCATCATTGCAGCTTCTTTTTTTTTTTTGGGGCACTCTGTCATATTTCCAGCTTTTTTTCGTGCTGACTTCCAGCAAATAGAGGGACCTGTTTTGAATTCCCTACCCGGGTGTAGATCCACGGCAAGCCGGCCTTCTTAAAGGGACAGGCACCCCCCTGTCCCTTGACACCTGCTTCCCTCCTCGGCGTCACCGAAATCCCACAAAATGACTCAAAATAGGGCCCCAAATGACATCACTCGGTCCGGTTCTTTGGGTCTCACTCGGGGGCTTCTTTGACTCTGGAAGGCATGGTGAACCAAAAGTAGACACTTGGAAAAAATCCCCACTTTACAAGTTGACACTTTGAAAAAAAATCCCGACTATATAAGTTGACACTTGGAAAAAATCCCCACTTTATAAGTTGACACTTGGAAAAAATCCCCACTTTATAAGTTGACACTTAGAAAAAATCCCCACTTTATAAGTTGACACTTAGAAAAAATCCCGACTTTATAAGTTGACACTTAGAAAAAATCCCCACTTTATTTTGGAAAGGTTGGTACACCAAAAGTGGACACTTAGAAAAAATCCCCACTTTATTTTGGAAAGGTTGGTACACCAAAAGTGGACACTTAGAAAAAATCCCGACTTTGACTTTCGCAGGTCTATTACACTAAAAGTTGACACTCTGTCATATTTCCAGCTTTTTTTTGTGCTGACTTCCAGCAGATAGAGGGACCTATTTTGAATTCCCTACCCTGGTGCAGAACCACGGCAAGCCGGCCTTCCTAAAGGCACAGGCACATGGACACTCTGCCATAAGTGCAGCTTTTTCTTCTAAGGGTGCAGCGGCGGCGGAAGTCCACCGGAGGGCTCCAAATCCCCGCTTTCCTTTTTAGGCTTAAAGTGGCTTTTCCCTCCTTAAAAACTTGGGGAAATGGACAGCTTTTTGGGGGGGCACTTCCAGCAAATAGAGGGACCTATTTGGAATTCCCCACCCGGGTGGAGATCCACGGCAAGCCGGCCTTCTTAAAGGGACAGGCACATGGACACTCTGCCATCATTGCAGCTTCTTCTTTTTTTTTTTCCCCTGTCATATTTCCAGCTTTTTTGTGCTGACTTCCAGCAAATAGAGGGACCTGTTTTGAATTCCCTACCCGGGTGTAGATCCACGGCAAGCCGGCCTTCTTAAAGGGACAGGCACCCCCCCTGTCCCTTGACACCTGCTTCCCTCCTCGGCGTCACCGAAATCCCACAAAATGACTGAAAATAGGACCCCAAATGACATCACTCGGTCCGGTTTTTTGGGTCTCACTCGGGGGCTTCTTTGACTCTGGAAGGCATGGTGAACCAAAAGTGGACACTTGGGAAAAAAATCCCCACTTTACAGGTTGACACTTGGAAAAAAATCCCCACTTTATAAGTTGACACTTAGAAAAAATCCCGACTATATAAGTTGACACTTAGAAAAAATCCCCACTTTATTTTGGAAGTGTTGGTACACCAAAAGTTGACACTTAGAAAAAATCCCGACTTTGTTTTGGAAGGGTTGGTACACCAAAAGTTGACACTTAGAAAAAATCCCGACTTTATTTTGGAAGGGTTGGTACACCAAAAGTTGACACTTAGAAAAAATCCCGACTTTATTTTGGAAGGGTTGGTACACCAAAAGTTGACACTTAGAAAAAATCCCAACTTTTACACTTAGAAAAAATCCAGCTTTTTGTTGCTGACTTCCATCAAATAGAGGGACTTTTTCCATGTTTCTTAACCGGGTGTCGATCCAAGGCGGGTGGGCCTTCTGGAAGCGACACCCTCCTTGACACTTAGAAAAAATCCAGCTTTTTGTTGCTGACTTCCATCAAATAGAGGGACTTTTTCCATGTTTCTTAACCGGGTGTCGATCCAAGGCGGGTGGGCCTTCTGGAAGCGACACCCTCCTTGACACTTAGAAAAAATCCAGCTTTTTGTTGCTGACTTCCATCAAATAGAGGGACTTTTTCCATGTTTCTTAACCGGGTGTCGATCCAAGGCGGGTGGGCCTTCTGGAAGCGACACCCTCCTTGACACTTAGAAAAAATCCAGCTTTTTGTTGCTGACTTCCATCAAATAGAGGGACTTTTTCCATGTTTCTTAACCGGGTGTCGATCCAAGGCGGGTGGGCCTTCTGGAAGCGACACCCTCCTTGACACTTAGAAAAAATCCAGCTTTTTGTTGCTGACTTCCATCAAATAGAGGGACTTTTTCCATGTTTCTTAACCGGGTGTCGATCCAAGGCGGGTGGGCCTTCTGGAAGCGACACCCTCCTTGACACTTAGAAAAAATCCAGCTTTTTGTTGCTGACTTCCATCAAATAGAGGGACTTTTTCCATGTTTCTTAACCGGGTGTCGATCCAAGGCAGGTGGGCCTTCTGGAAGCGACACCCTCCTTGACACTTAGAAAAATTCCAGCTTTTTGTTGCTGACTTCCATTAACTAGAGGGACTTTTTTCATTTTTCTTAACCGGGTGGTGATCCAAGGCAGGTGGGCCTTCTGGAAGCGACACCCTCCTTGACACTTAGAAAAAATCCAGCTTTTTGTTGCTGACTTCCATCAAATAGAGGGACTTTTTTCATTTTTCTTAACCGGGTGTCGATCCAAGGCAGGTGGGCCTTCTGGAAGCGACACCCTCCTTGACACTTAGAAAAATTCCAGCTTTTTGTTGCTGACTTCCATTAACTAGAGGGACTTTTTTCATTTTTCTTAACCGGGTGGTGATCCAAGGCAGGTGGGCCTTCTGGAAGCGACACCCTCCTTGACACTTAGAAAAAATCCAGCTTTTTGTTGCTGACTTCCATCAAATAGAGGGACTTTTTTCATTTTTCTTAACCGGGTGTCGATCCAAGGCAGGTGGGCCTTCTGGAAGCGACACCCTCCTTGACACTTAGAAAAAATCCAGCTTTTTGTTGCTGACTTCCATTAACTAGAGGGACTTTTTTCATTTTTCTTAACCGGGTGGTGATCCAAGGCAGGTGGGCCTTCTGGAAGCGACACCCTCCTTGACACTTAGAAAAAATCCAGCTTTTTGTTGCTGACTTCCATCAAATAGAGGGACTTTTTTCATTTTTCTTAACCGGGTGTCGATCCAAGGCAGGTGGGCCTTCTGGAAGCGACACCCTCCTTGACACTTAGAAAAAATCCAGCTTTTTGTTGCTGACTTCCATTAACTAGAGGGACTTTTTTCATTTTTCTTAACCGGGTGGTGATCCAAGGCAGGTGGGCCTTCTGGAAGCGACACCCTCCTTGACACTTAGAAAAATTCCAGCTTTTTGTTGCTGACTTCCATTAACTAGAGGGACTTTTTTCATTTTTCTTAACCGGGTGGTGATCCAAGGCAGGTGGGCCTTCTGGAAGCGACACCCTCCTTGACACTTAGAAAAAATCCAGCTTTTTGTTGCTGACTTCCATCAAATAGAGGGACTTTTTTCATTTTTCTTAACCGGGTGTCGATCCAAGAATGGTGGGCCTTCTGGAAGTGACACCCTCCTTGACACTTAGAAAAA
>NW_026907000.1:315000-325000 GCF_033978795.1 Nerophis ophidion | reverse complement strand
GACGCCGGCCGGTGGGGGCCGCTCCGATGGCAAGTCGTGGTTACCAAAAGGTTAGAGGGGAAAAGGGAAAGGGAGGTGTCCGGGGGCGGTCGTCACAAGTGACCTGGGCGGCGTCGGGCCCAGGATTTTATCCGTGCGGTAAATGGCGGAAACGTGTCCGTCATAGCGCCCCCTAGTCGGGCACGCAGTAGGACCGAGCCCCTGTCGCTCCGGCCCTGGGAAAGCCCCGAGAGGCTGGGTCAAATCGGGTCTTTCAATTTTTATGTTTGTCCATCCAGGGTGTCCGTGTCCCCTGATGTGTCCGTGATAGCGCCCCCTAGGCGGGCACGCCGTAGGACCGAGCCCCTGTCGCTCCGGCCCTGGGAAAGCCCCGAGAGGCTGGGTCGAATAAGGTCTTTCAATTTTTTATGTTTGTCCACCCAGGGTGTCCGTGTCCCCTGGTGTGTCCGTCATAGCGCCCCCTAGGCGGGCACGCCGTAGGACCGAGCCCCTGTCGCTCCGGCCCTGGGAAAAGCCCCGAGAGGCTGGGTCGAATCAGGTCTTTCCATTTTTTATGTTTGTCCACCCAGGGTGTCCGTGTCCCCTGGTGTGTCCGTCATAGCGCCCCCTAGGCGGGCACGCCGTAGGGCCGAGCCCCTGTCGCTCCGGCCCTGGGAAAAGCCCCGAGAGGCTGGGTCGAATCAGGTCTTTCAATTTTTTATGTTTGTCCACCCAGGGTGTCCGTGTCCCCTGGTGTGTCCGTCATAGCGCCCCCTAGGCGGGCACGCCGTAGGGCCGAGCCCCTGTCGCTCCGGCCCTGGGAAAAGCCCCGAGAGGCTGGGTCGAATCAGGTCTTTCAATTTTTTATGTTTGTCCACCCAGGGTGTCCGTGTCCCCTGGTGTGTCCGTCATAGCGCCCCCTAGGCGGGCACGCCGTAGGACCGAGCCCCTGTCGCTCCGGCCCTGGGAAAAGCCCCGAGAGGCTGGGTCGAATCAGGTCTTTCAATTTTTTATGTTTGTCCACCCAGGGTGTCCGTGTCCCCTGGTGTGTCCGTCATAGCGCCCCCTAGGCGGGCACGCCGTAGGACCGAGCCCCTGTCGCTCCGGCCCTGGGAAAAGCCCCGAGAGGCTGGGTCGAATCAGGTCTTTCAATTTTTATGTTTGTCCATCCATGGTTTAAATGTCCCGAAATGTGTCCGGGATAGCGCCCCCTGGCCGGGCGCGCACTCAGGACCGAGCCCCTGTCGCTCGAGTCCTGGAAGTCCTTAAGAAAGAGGCTGGTCTGAAATCAGGTCGAAAAAATTTTTATGTTTGTCCATCCATGGTTTAAATGTCCCGAAATGTGTCCGGGATAGCGCCCCCTGGCCGGGCGCGCACTCAGGACCGAGCCCCTGTCGCTCGAGTCCTGGAAGTCCTTAAGAAAGAGGCTGGTCTGAAATCAGGTCGAAAAAATTTTTATGTTTGTTCTTCCAGGGTGTCCATGTCCCTAAATGTGTCCGAGATAGCGCCCCCTAGGCGGCCACGCATGTCCGCGTGAGCCCCTGTCCTCAGAGCCTGGAAGAACCATTCGAAAAAAGAACCATCGAAAAGAGGGGGAAAATCCAACTTTTGAGTCCCAAAATAGCTCACTTTGACTCGGACACATTTCCTGCCAATTCGGCCTGTCTAAGCCTGGCGCACCTACTAACGTGATGGGGGTGTTTTGGTAGACCTGGTAAAAACAGGGAAAATCGAAAGAGGCTTAAAGTAGGCTAGAACTCAAGCCTCTCTCGTTGTTGGACTTAGAAAAAATCCGGCTCGAAAAATAAATCCCATTGAAATGCATTGGGCTTGGCGCTGGGATTTTTTTCTAAGTATGTGAACGAAAGAGGCTAAGGAGGCTGGAAGTTAGGCCTCTCTCGTTGTTGGACTTAGAAAAAATCCACTTTTTTTGCACGGGATTTTTTCTAAGTGTCACATGGAAGAGGCTAAACAGGCTGGAGGCCAGGCCTCTCTCGTTGTTGGACTTAGAAAAAATCCCAAAAGTGGACACTCTGACAAAATCACGCATGTTGACACTTAGGCAAAAAATCCAACTTTTGCTCCACGGAAGAAAGAGGCTAAGGAGGCTGGAACTTAGGCCTCTCTCGTTGTTGGACTTAGAAAAAATCCACTTTTTTTGCACGGGATTTTTTCTAAGTGTCTCATGGAAGAGGCTAGACAGGCTGGAGGCCAGGCCTCTCTCGTTGTTGGACTTAGAAAAAATCCCAAAAGTGGACACTCTGACAAAATCACGCATGTTGACACTTTGGCAAAAAAGCCAACTTTTTTGGACTTGGCCCGGCTTTTCTTCCATTTGTCCCCCACTTGGGCTGGTTCACTCCTGGGTATCTTTTGGTCATTCCCGGGGGCCCCGGAGCTCGCGCAGCTCGCTGCGGGACTTCTGGAACTCCATCCTGGGTAGGATTTTTAATCAATTTCGGACCTTTTTCCAACTTTTTCTCAAATTGTCCCCCACTTTGGCTGGTTCACTCCTGGGTATCTTTTGGTCATTCCCGGGGGTCCCGGAGCTCGCGCAGCTCGCTGCGGGGCTTCTGGAACTCCATCCTGGGTAGGATTTTTAAACAATTTCGGACCTTTTTCCAACTTTTTCTCAAATTGTCCCCCACTTTTGATGGTTCACTTCTGGGTGCCTTTTGGTCATTCCCGGTGTTCCTGCGGCTCGCGCAGCTCGCTGCGGGGCTTCTGGAACTCCATCCTGGGTAGGATTTTTAATCAATTTCGGACCTTTTTCCAACTTTTTCTCAAATTGTCCCCCACTTTCGCTGGTTCACTTCTGGGTGCCTTTTGGTCATTCCCGGTGTTCCTGCGGCTCGTGCAGCTCGCTGCGGGACTTCTGGAACTCCATCCTGGGTAGGATTTTTAAACAATTTCGGACCTTTTTCCAACTTTTTCCTCAAATTGTCCCCCACTTTCGCTGGTTCACTCCTGGGTATCTTTTGGTCATTCCCGGGGGTCCCGGAGCTCGCGCAGCTCGCTGCGGGGCTTCTGGAACTCCATCCTGGGTAGGATTTTTAAACAATTTCGGACCTTTTTCCAACTTTTTCTCAAATTGTCCCCCACTTTTGATGGTTCACTTCTGGGTGCCTTTTGGTCATTCCCGGTGTTCCTGCGGCTCGCGCAGCTCGCTGCGGGGCTTCTGGAACTCCATCCTGGGTAGGATTTTTAATCAATTTCGGACCTTTTTCCAACTTTTTCTCAAATTGTCCCCCACTTTCGCTGGTTCACTTCTGGGTGCCTTTTGGTCATTCCCGGTGTTCCTGCGGCTCGTGCAGCTCGCTGCGGGACTTCTGGAACTCCATCCTGGGTAGGATTTTTAAACAATTTCGGACCTTTTTCCAACTTTTTCTCAAATTGTCCCCCACTTTCGCTGGTTCACTTCTGGGTGCCTTTTGGTCATTCCCGGTGTTCCCGCGGCTCGTGCAGCTCGCTGCGGGACTTCTGGAACTCCATCCTGGGTAGGATTTTTAATCAATTTCGGACCTTTTTCCAACTTTTTCTCAAATTGTCCCCCACTTTTGATGGTTCACTTCTGGGTGCCTTTTGGTCATTCCCGGTGTTCCTGCGGCTCGTGCAGCTCGCTGCGGGACTTCTGGAACTCCATCCTGGGTAGGATTTTTAATCAATTTCGGACCTTTTTCCAACTTTTTCTCAAATTGTCCCCCACTTTTGATGGTTCACTTCTGGGTGCCTTTTGGTCATTCCCGGTGTTCCTGCGGCTCGCGCAGCTCGCTGCGGGGCTTCTGGAACTCCATCCTGGGTAGGATTTTTAATCAATTTCGGACCTTTTTCCAACTTTTTCTCAAATTGTCCCCCACTTTTGATGGTTCACTTCTGGGTGCCTTTTGGTCATTCCCGGTGTTCCTGCGGCTCGCGCAGCTCGCTGCGGGGCTTCTGGAACTCCATCCTGGGTAGGATTTTTAATCAATTTCGGACCTTTTTCCAACTTTTTCTCAAATTGTCCCCCACTTTTGATGGTTCACTTCTGGGTGCCTTTTGGTCATTCCCGGTGTTCCTGCGGCTCGTGCAGCTCGCTGCGGGACTCGTGGAACTCCATCCTGGGTAGGATTTTTAAACAATTTGGTACTTTTTCCTCCTTTTCCTCCATTTTTCCCCCACTTTCGCTGGTTCACTTCTGGGTGCCTTTTGGTCATTCCCGGTGTTCCTGCGGCTCGTGCAGCTCGCTGCGGGACTCGTGGAACTCCATCCTGGGTAGGATTTTTAAACAATTTGGTACTTTTTCCTCCTTTTCCTCCATTTTTCCCCCACTTTCGCTGGTTCACTTCTGGGTGCCTTTTGGTCATTCCCGGTGTTCCTGCGGCTCGTGCAGCTCGCTGCGGGGCTTCTGGAACTCCATCCTGGGTAGGATTTTTAAACAATTTGGTACTTTTTCCTCCTTTTCCTCCATTTTTCCCCCACTTTCGCTGGTTCACTTCTGGGTGCCTTTTGGTCATTCCCGGTGTTCCTGCGGCTCGTGCAGCTCGCTGCGGGACTTGTGGAACTCCATCCTGGGTAGGATTTTTAAACAATTTGGTACTTTTTCCTCCTTTTCCTCCATTTTTCCCCCACTTTCGCTGGTTCACTTCTGGGTGCCTTTTGGTCATTCCCGGTGTTCCTGCGGCTCGTGCAGCTCGCTGCGGGACTTGTGGAACTCCATCCTGGGTAGGATTTTTAAACAATTTGGTACTTTTTCCTCCTTTTCCTCCATTTTCCCCCCACTTTCGCTGGTTCGCTTCTGGGTGCCTTTTGGTCATTCCCGGTGTTCCTGCGGCTCGTGCAGCTCGCTGCGGGACTTGTGGAACTCTACCCTGGGTGGGATCATATGATTTTCAACCCATTTTGGACCTTTTTCCCGACTTTCCCTCCATTTCCCTCCCACTTTCGATGGTCCACTCCTGGGTGTCTTTTGGTCATTCCCGGGACCCGGGAAGCCTCGGGCCTGCGGCGGGACTTGTGGATCTCCATGCTGGGCATGATTTTATGAGTTTTCTGGACTTTCTCTTCCCCGGGACCCGGGAGGCACGCGGCTGGACGTTATGCCCCCTAAAATCCCTCCCTTTGCTCGTAAGGCCAATTTTCCTCCGGATTTACTCTCTATAGACCCCAAGGAAAAAAATACCCGACCGGCGTCCATTTTTGACATCGGTCTCCAATCTAGGGCACGCGGGCCGAAAGCGGTACGCCGGTTCCGAAATCTGGCCCCCGCATTTTTTGGGTATTTTTTGAAAAAAATGGCATTTTTGGGACCGGGGGGACTTGCTGGACTCAGTCCCGGGTGCGGATTTTGAAAACGTTGAGGACTTTTGGATTTTCCCCCAGCTTTTCTCCCCCACTTGCAGTTTGACTTTGCGGGGTGCGTTACGGCTGTGCCGGGCGTCCCTGGACTCGGGTGGCCAGCTGCGGGGCTGGTGGGGGACTGATTTTTGAACACTTTGAGGACTTTTGGCTACTATGCCAGCTTTTCTCCCCCACTTGCAGTGTGACTTTGCGGGCCTTGTTACGGAGGTGCCGGGCTTCCCTGGACTCGGGTGGCCAGCTGCGGGACTCGTGGGACTGATTTTGGAACACTTTGAGGACATTCAACTTCTTTCCCAGCTTTTTTCCCCTCCACTTCCAGTTTGACTTTGCGGGGTGCGTTATGGACGTGCTGGGCATCCCGGAACTCGGGCGGCCGGCTGCGGGACATTTTGCCCTCCTCCAAACCCCAGCCCTCTTTGTTTATCATGCCTATTTTCTGCTGGACACACACCCTCTCTTTTGAGCTGCCTCTTTTTTTAAATTTGGATATGATTTATTGATGAATGGATTTGTTTTCCCCTTTTTAAATGATGGTTGATGTCTACCTTTTTAATACTTGCTTCTGGCTGCAGCCGAGACTTACAGTGTGATGCATCCAACCCCAACCCTGGTTTTTGTTTCCCTTAAAAACTTGGGGAAATGGACAGCTTTTTGGGGGGGCACTTCCAGCAAATGGAGGGACCTATTTGGAATTCCCCACCCGGGTGGAGATCCACGGCGAGCCGGCCTTCCTAAAGGGACAGCAACATGGACACTCTGCCATCATTGCAGCTTCTTTTTTTTTTTTGGGGCACTCTGTCATATTTCCAGCTTTTTTTCGTGCTGACTTCCAGCAAATAGAGGGACCTGTTTTGAATTCCCTACCCGGGTGTAGATCCACGGCAAGCCGGCCTTCTTAAAGGGACAGGCACCCCCCTGTCCCTTGACACCTGCTTCCCTCCTCGGCGTCACCGAAATCCCACAAAATGACTCAAAATAGGGCCCCAAATGACATCACTCGGTCCGGTTCTTTGGGTCTCACTCGGGGGCTTCTTTGACTCTGGAAGGCATGGTGAACCAAAAGTAGACACTTGGAAAAAATCCCCACTTTACAAGTTGACACTTTGAAAAAAAAATCCCGACTATATAAGTTGACACTTGGAAAAAATCCCCACTTTATAAGTTGACACTTGGAAAAAATCCCGACTTTATAAGTTGACACTTAGAAAAAATCCCGACTTTATAAGTTGACACTTAGAAAAAATCCCCACTTTATTTTGGAAAGGTTGGTACACCAAAAGTGGACACTTAGAAAAAATCCCCACTTTATTTTGGAAAGGTTGGTACACCAAAAGTGGACACTTAGAAAAAATCCCCACTTTGACTTTCGCAGGTCTATTACACTAAAAGTTGACACTCTGTCATATTTCCAGCTTTT
Source organism: Nerophis ophidion (assembly GCF_033978795.1). Taxonomy (NCBI): domain Eukaryota; kingdom Metazoa; phylum Chordata; class Actinopteri; order Syngnathiformes; family Syngnathidae; genus Nerophis; species Nerophis ophidion. The sequence continues at coordinate 318,267 of NW_026907000.1, read as the reverse complement.
TTTTGTGCTGACTTCCAGCAGATAGAGGGACCTATTTTGAATTCCCTACCCTGGTGCAGAACCACGGCAAGCCGGCCTTCCTAAAGGCACAGGCACATGGACACTCTGCCATAAGTGCAGCTTTTTCTTCTAAGGGTGCAGCGGCGGCGGAAGTCCACCGGAGGGCTCCAAATCCCTGCTTTCCTTTTTAGGCTTAAAGTGGCTTTTCCCTCCTTAAAAACTTGGGGAAATGGACAGCTTTTTGGGGGGGCACTTCCAGCAAATAGAGGGACCTATTTGGAATTCCCCACCCGGGTGGAGATCCACGGCAAGCCGGCCTTCTTAAAGGGACAGGCACATGGACACTCTGCCATCATTGCAGCTTCTTCTTTTTTTTTTTCCCCTGTCATATTTCCAGCTTTTTTGTGCTGACTTCCAGCAAATAGAGGGGCCTGTTTTGAATTCCCTACCCGGGTGTAGATCCACGGCAAGCCGGCCTTCTTAAAGGGACAGGCACCCCCCTGTCCCTTGACACCTGCTTCCCTCCTCGGCGTCACCGAAATCCCACAAAATGACTGAAAATAGGACCCCAAATGACATCACTCGGTCCGGTTTTTTGGGTCTCACTCGGGGGCTTCTTTGACTCTGGAAGGCATGGTGAACCAAAAGTGGACACTTGGAAAAAAAAATCCCCACTTTACAGGTTGACACTTGGAAAAAAATCCCCACTTTATAAATTGACACTTGGAAAAAATCCCGACTATATAAGTTGACACTTAGAAAAAATCCCGACTATATAAGTTGACACTTAGAAAAAATCCCCACTTTATTTTGGAAGTGTTGGTACACCAAAAGTTGACACTTAGAAAAAATCCCGACTTTATTTTGGAAGGGTTGGTACACCAAAAGTTGACACTTAGAAAAAATCCCGACTTTATTTTGGAAGGGTTGGTACACCAAAAGTTGACACTTAGAAAAAATCCCAACTTTTACACTTAGAAAAAATCCAGCTTTTTGTTGCTGACTTCCATCAAATAGAGGGACTTTTTCCATGTTTCTTAACCGGGTGTCGATCCAAGGCAGGTGGGCCTTCTGGAAGCGACACCCTCCTTGACACTTGGAAAAAATCCAGCTTTTTGTTGCTGACTTCCATCAAATAGAGGGACTTTTTTCATTTTTCTTAACCGGGTGGTGATCCAAGGCAGGTGGGCCTTCTGGAAGCGACACCCTCCTTGACACTTAGAAAAATTCCAGCTTTTTGTTGCTGACTTCCATTAACTAGAGGGACTTTTTTCATTTTTCTTAACCGGGTGGTGATCCAAGGCGGGTGGGCCTTCTGGAAGCGACACCCTCCTTGACACTTAGAAAAAATCCAGCTTTTTGTTGCTGACTTCCATCAAATAGAGGGACTTTTTCCATGTTTCTTAACCGGGTGTCGATCCAAGGCAGGTGGGCCTTCTGGAAGCGACCCTCTCCTTCACACTTAGAAAAAATCCAGCTTTTTGTTGCTGACTTCCATTAAATTGAGGGACTTTTTTCATTTTTCTTAACCGGGTGTCGATCCAAGGCGGGTGGGCCTTCTGGAAGCGACACCCTCCTTGACACTCTGTCATATTTTCAGCTTTTTTGTGCTGACTTCCATTAAATAGAGGGACTTTTTCCATGTTTCTTAACCGGGTGTCGATCCAAGGCAGGTGGGCCTTCTGGAAGCGACCCTCTCCTTCACACTTAGAAAAAATCCAGCTTTTTGTTGCTGACTTCCATTAAATAGAGGGACTTTTTTCATTTTTCTTAACCGGGTGTCGATCCAAGGCAGGTGGGCCTTCTGGAAGCGACACCCTCCTTGACACTTAGAAAAAATCCAGCTTTTTGTTGCTGACTTCCATTAACTAGAGGGACTTTTTTCATTTTTCTTAACCGGGTGGTGATCCAAGGCAGGTGGGCCTTCTGGAAGCGACACCCTCCTTGACACTTAGAAAAAATCCAGCTTTTTGTTGCTGACTTCCATCAAATAGAGGGACTTTTTTCATTTTTCTTAACCGGGTGTCGATCCAAGGCAGGTGGGCCTTCTGGAAGCGACACCCTCCTTGACACTTAGAAAAAATCCAGCTTTTTGTTGCTGACTTCCATTAACTAGAGGGACTTTTTTCATTTTTCTTAACCGGGTGGTGATCCAAGGCAGGTGGGCCTTCTGGAAGCGACACCCTCCTTGACACTTAGAAAAATTCCAGCTTTTTGTTGCTGACTTCCATTAACTAGAGGGACTTTTTTCATTTTTCTTAACCGGGTGGTGATCCAAGGCAGGTGGGCCTTCTGGAAGCGACACCCTCCTTGACACTTAGAAAAAATCCAGCTTTTTGTTGCTGACTTCCATCAAATAGAGGGACTTTTTTCATTTTTCTTAACCGGGTGTCGATCCAAGAATGGTGGGCCTTCTGGAAGTGACACCCTCCTTGACACTTAGAAAAATTCCAGCTTTTTGTTGCTGACTTCCATCAAATAGAGGGACCTATTTGGAATTCCCCACCCGGGTGGAGATCCACGGCAAGCCGGCTTTCCTAAAGGGACAGGCACATGGACACTATTCGCAGCTTCTTTTTTTTTTTTTGGCACTGACTTCCAGCTAAGGGTGCAGCGGCGGCGGAAGTCCACCGGAGGGCTCCAAATCCCCGCTTTCCTTTTCAGGCTTAAAGTTGCCTTTCCCTCTTTAGAGCCTTGGGCAAATGTACAGCTATATTTTGTGCTGACTTCCAGCAAATAGAGGGACCTATTTTGAATTCCCTACCCGGGTGTAGATCCACGGCAAGCCGGCCTTCTTAAATGGACAGGCACCCCCCTCCCGGAACACCTGCTTCGCTCCTCGGCGTCACCGAAATCCCACAAAATGACTCAAAATAGGGCCCCAAATGACATCACTCGGCCCGGTTGTTTAGGTCTCACTCTGGGGCTTCTATGACCCTGGAGGGCATGGTACAGCAAAAGTGGACACTTAGAAAAAATCCCGACTTTTAAAAGTTGACACTTAGAAAAAATCCCGACTTTATTTTGGAAGGGTTGGTACGCGAAAAGTTGACACTTAGAAAAAATCCCGACTTTGTTTTGGAAGTGTTGGTACTCCAAAAGTTGACACTTAGAAAAAATCCCGACTTTGTTTTGGAAGGGTTGGTACTCCAAAAGTTGACACTTAGAAAAAATCCCGACTTTGTTTTGGAAGGGTTGGTACTCCAAAAGTTGACACTTAGAAAAAATCCCGACTTTGTTTTGGAAGGGTTGGTACTCCAAAAGTTG
>NW_026907000.1:292500-302500 GCF_033978795.1 Nerophis ophidion | reverse complement strand
CTTCTGGAACTCCATCCTGGGTAGGATTTTTAAACAATTTCGGACCTTTTTCCAACTTTTTCTCAAATTGTCCCCCACTTTCGCTGGTTCACTCCTGGGTATCTTTTGGTCATTCCCGGGGGTCCCGGAGCTCGCGCAGCTCGCTGCGGGGCTTCTGGAACTCCATCCTGGGTAGGATTTTTAAACAATTTCGGACCTTTTTCCAACTTTTTCTCAAATTGTCCCCCACTTTTGATGGTTCACTTCTGGGTGCCTTTTGGTCATTCCCGGTGTTCCTGCGGCTCGCGCAGCTCGCTGCGGGGCTTCTGGAACTCCATCCTGGGTAGGATTTTTAATCAATTTCGGACCTTTTTCCAACTTTTTCTCAAATTGTCCCCCACTTTCGCTGGTTCACTTCTGGGTGCCTTTTGGTCATTCCCGGTGTTCCTGCGGCTCGTGCAGCTCGCTGCGGGACTTCTGGAACTCCATCCTGGGTAGGATTTTTAAACAATTTCGGACCTTTTTCCAACTTTTTCCTCAAATTGTCCCCCACTTTCGCTGGTTCACTCCTGGGTATCTTTTGGTCATTCCCGGGGGTCCCGGAGCTCGCGCAGCTCGCTGCGGGGCTTCTGGAACTCCATCCTGGGTAGGATTTTTAAACAATTTCGGACCTTTTTCCAACTTTTTCTCAAATTGTCCCCCACTTTTGATGGTTCACTTCTGGGTGCCTTTTGGTCATTCCCGGTGTTCCTGCGGCTCGCGCAGCTCGCTGCGGGGCTTCTGGAACTCCATCCTGGGTAGGATTTTTAATCAATTTCGGACCTTTTTCCAACTTTTTCTCAAATTGTCCCCCACTTTCGCTGGTTCACTTCTGGGTGCCTTTTGGTCATTCCCGGTGTTCCTGCGGCTCGTGCAGCTCGCTGCGGGACTTCTGGAACTCCATCCTGGGTAGGATTTTTAAACAATTTCGGACCTTTTTCCAACTTTTTCTCAAATTGTCCCCCACTTTCGCTGGTTCACTTCTGGGTGCCTTTTGGTCATTCCCGGTGTTCCCGCGGCTCGTGCAGCTCGCTGCGGGACTTCTGGAACTCCATCCTGGGTAGGATTTTTAATCAATTTCGGACCTTTTTCCAACTTTTTCTCAAATTGTCCCCCACTTTTGATGGTTCACTTCTGGGTGCCTTTTGGTCATTCCCGGTGTTCCTGCGGCTCGTGCAGCTCGCTGCGGGACTTCTGGAACTCCATCCTGGGTAGGATTTTTAATCAATTTCGGACCTTTTTCCAACTTTTTCTCAAATTGTCCCCCACTTTTGATGGTTCACTTCTGGGTGCCTTTTGGTCATTCCCGGTGTTCCTGCGGCTCGTGCAGCTCGCTGCGGGGCTTCTGGAACTCCATCCTGGGTAGGATTTTTAATCAATTTCGGACCTTTTTCCAACTTTTTCTCAAATTGTCCCCCACTTTTGATGGTTCACTTCTGGGTGCCTTTTGGTCATTCCCGGTGTTCCTGCGGCTCGCGCAGCTCGCTGCGGGGCTTCTGGAACTCCATCCTGGGTAGGATTTTTAATCAATTTCGGACCTTTTTCCAACTTTTTCTCAAATTGTCCCCCACTTTTGATGGTTCACTTCTGGGTGCCTTTTGGTCATTCCCGGTGTTCCTGCGGCTCGTGCAGCTCGCTGCGGGACTCGTGGAACTCCATCCTGGGTAGGATTTTTAAACAATTTGGTACTTTTTCCTCCTTTTCCTCCATTTTTCCCCCACTTTCGCTGGTTCACTTCTGGGTGCCTTTTGGTCATTCCCGGTGTTCCTGCGGCTCGTGCAGCTCGCTGCGGGACTCGTGGAACTCCATCCTGGGTAGGATTTTTAAACAATTTGGTACTTTTTCCTCCTTTTCCTCCATTTTTCCCCCACTTTCGCTGGTTCACTTCTGGGTGCCTTTTGGTCATTCCCGGTGTTCCTGCGGCTCGTGCAGCTCGCTGCGGGGCTTCTGGAACTCCATCCTGGGTAGGATTTTTAAACAATTTGGTACTTTTTCCTCCTTTTCCTCCATTTTTCCCCCACTTTCGCTGGTTCACTTCTGGGTGCCTTTTGGTCATTCCCGGTGTTCCTGCGGCTCGTGCAGCTCGCTGCGGGACTTGTGGAACTCCATCCTGGGTAGGATTTTTAAACAATTTGGTACTTTTTCCTCCTTTTCCTCCATTTTTCCCCCACTTTCGCTGGTTCACTTCTGGGTGCCTTTTGGTCATTCCCGGTGTTCCTGCGGCTCGTGCAGCTCGCTGCGGGACTTGTGGAACTCCATCCTGGGTAGGATTTTTAAACAATTTGGTACTTTTTCCTCCTTTTCCTCCATTTTTCCCCCACTTTCGCTGGTTCACTTCTGGGTGCCTTTTGGTCATTCCCGGTGTTCCTGCGGCTCGTGCAGCTCGCTGCGGGACTTGTGGAACTCTACCCTGGGTGGGATCATATGATTTTCAACCCATTTTGGACCTTTTTCCCGACTTTCCCTCCATTTCCCTCCCACTTTCGATGGTCCACTCCTGGGTGTCTTTTGGTCATTCCCGGGACCCGGGAAGCCTCGGGCCTGCGGCGGGACTTGTGGATCTCCATGCTGGGCATGATTTTATGAGTTTTCTGGACTTTCTCTTCCCCGGGACCCGGGAGGCACGCGGCTGGACGTTATGCCCCCTAAAATCCCTCCCTTTGCTCGTAAGGCCAATTTTCCTCCGGATTTACTCTCTATAGACCCCAAGGAAAAAAATACCCGACCGGCGTCCATTTTTGACATCGGTCTCCAATCTAGGGCACGCGGGCCGAAAGCGGTACGCCGGTTCCGAAATCCGGCCCCCGCATTTTTTGGGTATTTTTTGAAAAAAATGGCATTTTTGGGACCGGGGGGACTTGCTGGACTCAGTCCCGGGTGCGGATTTTGAAAACGTTGAGGACTTTTGGATTTTCCCCCAGCTTTTCTCCCCCACTTGCAGTTTGACTTTGCGGGGTGCGTTACGGCTGTGCCGGGCGTCCCTGGACTCGGGTGGCCAGCTGCGGGGCTGGTGGGGGACTGATTTTTGAACACTTTGAGGACTTTTGGCTACTCTGCCAGCTTTTCTCCCCCACTTGCAGTGTGACTTTGCGGGCCTTGTTACGGAGGTGCCGGGCTTCCCTGGACTCGGGTGGCCAGCTGCGGGACTCGTGGGACTGATTTTGGAACACTTTGAGGACATTTAACTTCTTTCCCAGCTTTTTTCCCCTCCACTTCCAGTTTGACTTTGCGGGGTGCGTTATGGACGTGCTGGGCATCCCGGAACTCGGGCGGCCGGCTGCGGGACATTTTGCCCTCCTCCAAACCCCAGCCCTCTTTGTTTATCATGCCTATTTTCTGCTGGACACACACCCTCTCTTTTGAGCTGCCTCTTTTTTTAAATTTGGATATGATTTATTGATGAATGGATTTGTTTTCCCCTTTTTAAATGATGGTTGATGTCTATCTTTTTAATACTTGCTTCTGGCTGCAGCCGAGACTTACAGTGTGATGCATCCAACCCCAACCCTGGTTTTTGTTTCCCTTAAAAACTTGGGGAAATGGACAGCTTTTTGGGGGGGCACTTCCAGCAAATGGAGGGACCTATTTGGAATTCCCCACCCGGGTGGAGATCCACGGCGAGCCGGCCTTCCTAAAGGGACAGCAACATGGACACTCTGCCATCATTGCAGCTTCTTTTTTTTTTTGGGGCACTCTGTCATATTTCCAGCTTTTTTTCGTGCTGACTTCCAGCAAATAGAGGGACCTGTTTTGAATTCCCTACCCGGGTGTAGATCCACGGCAAGCCGGCCTTCTTAAAGGGACAGGCACCCCCCTGTCCCTTGACACCTGCTTCCCTCCTCGGCGTCACCGAAATCCCACAAAATGACTGAAAATAGGACCCCAAATGACATCACTCGGTCCGGTTCTTTGGGTCTCACTCGGGGGCTTCTTTGACTCTGGAAGGCATGGTGAACCAAAAGTAGACACTTGGAAAAAATCCCCACTTTACAAGTTGACACTTTGAAAAAAAATCCCGACTATATAAGTTGACACTTGGAAAAAATCCCCACTTTATAAGTTGACACTTGGAAAAAATCCCCACTTTATAAGTTGACACTTAGAAAAAATCCCCACTTTATAAGTTGACACTTAGAAAAAATCCCGACTTTATAAGTTGACACTTAGAAAAAATCCCCACTTTATTTTGGAAAGGTTGGTACACCAAAAGTGGACACTTAGAAAAAATCCCCACTTTATTTTGGAAAGGTTGGTACACCAAAAGTGGACACTTAGAAAAAATCCCGACTTTGACTTTCGCAGGTCTATTACACTAAAAGTTGACACTCTGTCATATTTCCAGCTTTTTTTTGTGCTGACTTCCAGCAGATAGAGGGACCTATTTTGAATTCCCTACCCTGGTGCAGAACCACGGCAAGCCGGCCTTCCTAAAGGCACAGGCACATGGACACTCTGCCATAAGTGCAGCTTTTTCTTCTAAGGGTGCAGCGGCGGCGGAAGTCCACCGGAGGGCTCCAAATCCCCGCTTTCCTTTTTAGGCTTAAAGTGGCTTTTCCCTCCTTAAAAACTTGGGGAAATGGACAGCTTTTTGGGGGGGCACTTCCAGCAAATAGAGGGACCTATTTGGAATTCCCCACCCGGGTGGAGATCCACGGCAAGCCGGCCTTCTTAAAGGGACAGGCACATGGACACTCTGCCATCATTGCAGCTTCTTCTTTTTTTTTTCCCCCTGTCATATTTCCAGCTTTTTCGTGCTGACTTCCAGCAAATAGAGGGACCTGTTTTGAATTCCCTACCCGGGTGTAGATCCACGGCAAGCCGGCCTTCTTAAAGGGACAGGCACCCCCCTGTCCCTTGACACCTGCTTCCCTCCTCGGCGTCACCGAAATCCCACAAAATGACTGAAAATAGGACCCCAAATGACATCACTCGGTCCGGTTTTTTGGGTCTCACTCGGGGGCTTCTTTGACTCTGGAAGGCATGGTGAACCAAAAGTGGACACTTGGAAAAAAAATCCCCACTTTACAGGTTGACACTTGGAAAAGAATCCCCACTTTATAAATTGACACTTGGAAAAAATCCCGACTATATAAGTTGACACTTAGAAAAAATCCCGACTATATAAGTTGACACTTAGAAAAAATCCCCACTTTATTTTGGAAGTGTTGGTACACCAAAAGTTGACACTTAGAAAAAATCCCGACTTTATTTTGGAAGGGTTGGTACACCAAAAGTTGACACTTAGAAAAAATCCCGACTTTATTTTGGAAGGGTTGGTACACCAAAAGTTGACACTTAGAAAAAATCCCGACTTTATTTTGGAAGGGTTGGTACACCAAAAGTTGACACTTAGAAAAAATCCCGACTTTATTTTGGAAGGGTTGGTACACCAAAAGTTGACACTTAGAAAAAATCCCAACTTTTACACTTAGAAAAAATCCAGCTTTTTGTTGCTGACTTCCATCAAATAGAGGGACTTTTTCCATGTTTCTTAACCGGGTGTCGATCCAAGGCGGGTGGGCCTTCTGGAAGCGACACCCTCCTTGACACTTAGAAAAAATCCAGCTTTTTGTTGCTGACTTCCATCAAATAGAGGGACTTTTTCCATGTTTCTTAACCGGGTGTCGATCCAAGGCGGGTGGGCCTTCTGGAAGCGACACCCTCCTTGACACTTAGAAAAAATCCAGCTTTTTGTTGCTGACTTCCATCAAATAGAGGGACTTTTTCCATGTTTCTTAACCGGGTGTCGATCCAAGGCGGGTGGGCCTTCTGGAAGCGACACCCTCCTTGACACTTAGAAAAAATCCAGCTTTTTGTTGCTGACTTCCATCAAATAGAGGGACTTTTTCCATGTTTCTTAACCGGGTGTCGATCCAAGGCGGGTGGGCCTTCTGGAAGCGACACCCTCCTTGACACTTAGAAAAAATCCAGCTTTTTGTTGCTGACTTCCATCAAATAGAGGGACTTTTTCCATGTTTCTTAACCGGGTGTCGATCCAAGGCAGGTGGGCCTTCTGGAAGCGACCCTCTCCTTCACACTTAGAAAAAATCCAGCTTTTTGTTGCTGACTTCCATTAAATAGAGGGACTTTTTTCATTTTTCTTAACCGGGTGTCGATCCAAGGCAGGTGGGCCTTCTGGAAGCGACACCCTCCTTGACACTTAGAAAAATTCCAGCTTTTTGTTGCTGACTTCCATTAACTAGAGGGACTTTTTTCATTTTTCTTAACCGGGTGTCGATCCAAGGCGGGTGGGCCTTCTGGAAGCGACACCCTCCTTGACACTTAGAAAAAATCCAGCTTTTTGTTGCTGACTTCCATCAAATAGAGGGACTTTTTCCATGTTTCTTAACCGGGTGTCGATCCAAGGCGGGTGGGCCTTCTGGAAGCGACACCCTCCTTGACACTTAGAAAAAATCCAGCTTTTTGTTGCTGACTTCCATCAAATAGAGGGACTTTTTCCATGTTTCTTAACCGGGTGTCGATCCAAGGCGGGTGGGCCTTCTGGAAGCGACACCCTCCTTGACACTTAGAAAAAATCCAGCTTTTTGTTGCTGACTTCCATCAAATAGAGGGACTTTTTCCATGTTTCTTAACCGGGTGTCGATCCAAGGCAGGTGGGCCTTCTGGAAGCGACCCTCTCCTTCACACTTAGAAAAAATCCAGCTTTTTGTTGCTGACTTCCATTAAATAGATGGACTTTTTTCATTTTTCTTAACCGGGTGTCGATCCAAGGCAGGTGGGCCTTCTGGAAGCGACACCCTCCTTGACACTTAGAAAAATTCCAGCTTTTTGTTGCTGACTTCCATTAACTAGAGGGACTTTTTTCATTTTTCTTAACCGGGTGGTGATCCAAGGCAGGTGGGCCTTCTGGAAGCGACACCCTCCTTGACACTTAGAAAAAATCCAGCTTTTTGTTGCTGACTTCCATCAAATAGAGGGACTTTTTTCATTTTTCTTAACCGGGTGTCGATCCAAGGCAGGTGGGCCTTCTGGAAGCGACACCCTCCTTGACACTTAGAAAAATTCCAGCTTTTTGTTGCTGACTTCCATTAACTAGAGGGACTTTTTTCATTTTTCTTAACCGGGTGTCGATCCAAGGCGGGTGGGCCTTCTGGAAGCGACACCCTCCTTGACACTTAGAAAAAATCCAGCTTTTTGTTGCTGACTTCCATCAAATAGAGGGACTTTTTCCATGTTTCTTAACCGGGTGTCGATCCAAGGCAGGTGGGCCTTCTGGAAGCGACACCCTCCTTGACACTTAGAAAAAATCCAGCTTTTTGTTGCTGACTTCCATTAAATAGAGGGACTTTTTCCATGTTTCTTAGCCGGGTGTCGATCCAAGGCAGGTGGGCCTTCTGGAAGCGACACCCTCCTTGACACTTAGAAAAAATCCAGCTTTTTGTTGCTGACTTCCATCAAATAGAGGGACTTTTTCCATGTTTCTTAACCGGGTGTCGATCCAAGGCAGGTGGGCCTTCTGGAAGCGACACCCTCCTTGACACTTAGAAAAATTCCAGCTTTTTGTTGCTGACTTCCATTAACTAGAGGGACTTTTTTCATTTTTCTTAACCGGGTGGTGATCCAAGGCAGGTGGGCCTTCTGGAAGCGACACCCTCCTTGACACTTAGAAAAAATCCAGCTTTTTGTTGCTGACTTCCATCAAATAGAGGGACTTTTTTCATTTTTCTTAACCGGGTGTCGATCCAAGGCAGGTGGGCCTTCTGGAAGCGACACCCTCCTTGACACTTAGAAAAAATCCAGCTTTTTGTTGCTGACTTCCATTAACTAGAGGGACTTTTTTCATTTTTCTTAACCGGGTGGTGATCCAAGGCAGGTGGGCCTTCTGGAAGCGACACCCTCCTTGACACTTAGAAAAAATCCAGCTTTTTGTTGCTGACTTCCATCAAATAGAGGGACTTTTTTCATTTTTCTTAACCGGGTGTCGATCCAAGGCAGGTGGGCCTTCTGGAAGCGACACCCTCCTTGACACTTAGAAAAAATCCAGCTTTTTGTTGCTGACTTCCATTAACTAGAGGGACTTTTTTCATTTTTCTTAACCGGGTGGTGATCCAAGGCAGGTGGGCCTTCTGGAAGCGACACCCTCCTTGACACTTAGAAAAATTCCAGCTTTTTGTTGCTGACTTCCATTAACTAGAGGGACTTTTTTCATTTTTCTTAACCGGGTGGTGATCCAAGGCAGGTGGGCCTTCTGGAAGCGACACCCTCCTTGACACTTAGAAAAAATCCAGCTTTTTGTTGCTGACTTCCATCAAATAGAGGGACTTTTTTCATTTTTCTTAACCGGGTGTCGATCCAAGAATGGTGGGCCTTCTGGAAGTGACACCCTCCTTGACACTTAGAAAAATTCCAGCTTTTTGTTGCTGACTTCCATCAAATAGAGGGACCTATTTGGAATTCCCCACCCGGGTGGAGATCCACGGCAAGCCGGCTTTCCTAAAGGGACAGGCACATGGACACTATTCGCAGCTTCTTTTTTTTTTTTTGGCACTGACTTCCAGCTAAGGGTGCAGCGGCGGCGGAAGTCCACCGGAGGGCTCCAAATCCCCGCTTTCCTTTTCAGGCTTAAAGTTGCCTTTCCCTCTTTAGAGCCTTGGGCAAATGTACAGCTATATTTTGTGCTGACTTCCAGCAAATAGAGGGACCTATTTTGAATTCCCTACCCGGGTGTAGATCCACGGCAAGCCGGCCTTCTTAAATGGACAGGCACCCCCCTCCCGGAACACCTGCTTCGCTCCTCGGCGTCACCGAAATCCCACAAAATGACTCAAAATAGGGCCCCAAATGACATCACTCGGCCCGGTTGTTTAGGTCTCACTCTGGGGCTTCTATGACCCTGGAGGGCATGGTACAGCAAAAGTGGACACTTAGAAAAAATCCCGACTTTTAAAAGTTGACACTTAGAAAAAATCCCGACTTTATTTTGGAAGGGTTGGTACGCGAAAAGTTGACACTTAGAAAAAATCCCGACTTTGTTTTGGAAGTGTTGGTACTCCAAAAGTTGACACTTAGAAAAAATCCCGACTTTGTTTTGGAAGGGTTGGTACTCCAAAAGTTGACACTTAGAAAAAATCCCGACTTTGTTTTGGAAGTGTTGGTACTCCAAAAGTTGACACTTAGAAAAAATCCCGACTTTGTTTTGGAAGGGTTGGTACTCCAAAAGTTGACACTTAGAAAAAATCCCGACTTTGACACTTAGAAAAATTCCAGCTTTTTTTCCCTCTGACTTCCATTAAATAGAGGGACTTTTTTCATGTTTCTTAGCCGGGTGTCGATCCAAGGCGGGCGGGCCTTCTGGAAGCGACACCCTCCTTGACACTTTGTCATATTTTCAGCTTTTTTGTGCTGACTTCCATTCAATAGAGGGACTTTTTTCATGTTTCTTAACCGGAATGTGATCCAAGGCGGGTGGGCCTTCTGGAATGGACACCCGCCTGGACACTTAGGGTTAGGGTTAGGGTTAGGGTTGGGATTAGGGTTAGGGTTAGCGGGGCGTTCTTGAAGGGACTCCCTCCGGAACACCTTGTCATATTTCCAGCTTTTTTCCTCTGACTTCCATCAAATAGAGGGACTACTTTTGACTTATCGACCCGGCTGGTGATCCAAGGCCGGGGGGCCTCCTGGAAGGGACCCCCGCCTGGACACCTAGGGTTAGGGTTAGGGTTAGGGTTGGGATTAGGGTTAGGGTTAGGGTTAGGGTTAGCCAGCTTTTTGTTGCTGACGGCGGGTGGGCCTTCTGGAAGCGACACCCTCCTAGATACTCTGTCATATTTGCAGCTTTTTGTTGCTGACTTCCATTAAATAGAGGGACTTTTTTCATTTTTCTTAACCGAGTGGTGATCCAAGGCGGGTGGGCCTTCTGGAAGCGTCACCCTCCTTGACACTTAGAAAAATTCCAGCTTTTTGTTGCTGACTTCCATTAACTAGAGGGACTTTTTTCATTTTTCTTAACCGGGTGGTGATC
>NW_026907000.1:275000-282500 GCF_033978795.1 Nerophis ophidion | reverse complement strand
CCCCTGTCGCTCCGGCCCTGGGAAAGCCCCGAGAGGCTGGGTCGAATAAGGTCTTTCAATTTTTTATGTTTGTCCACCCAGGGTGTCCGTGTCCCCTGGTGTGTCCGTCATAGCGCCCCCTAGGCGGGCACGCCGTAGGACCGAGCCCCTGTCGCTCCGGCCCTGGGAAAAGCCCCGAGAGGCTGGGTCGAATCAGGTCTTTCCATTTTTTATGTTTGTCCACCCAGGGTGTCCGTGTCCCCTGGTGTGTCCGTCATAGCGCCCCCTAGGCGGGCACGCCGTAGGGCCGAGCCCCTGTCGCTCCGGCCCTGGGAAAAGCCCCGAGAGGCTGGGTCGAATCAGGTCTTTCAATTTTTTATGTTTGTCCACCCAGGGTGTCCGTGTCCCCTGGTGTGTCCGTCATAGCGCCCCCTAGGCGGGCACGCCGTAGGGCCGAGCCCCTGTCGCTCCGGCCCTGGGAAAAGCCCCGAGAGGCTGGGTCGAATCAGGTCTTTCAATTTTTTATGTTTGTCCACCCAGGGTGTCCGTGTCCCCTGGTGTGTCCGTCATAGCGCCCCCTAGGCGGGCACGCCGTAGGACCGAGCCCCTGTCGCTCCGGCCCTGGGAAAAGCCCCGAGAGGCTGGGTCGAATCAGGTCTTTCAATTTTTTATGTTTGTCCACCCAGGGTGTCCGTGTCCCCTGGTGTGTCCGTCATAGCGCCCCCTAGGCGGGCACGCCGTAGGACCGAGCCCCTGTCGCTCCGGCCCTGGGAAAAGCCCCGAGAGGCTGGGTCGAATCAGGTCTTTCAATTTTTATGTTTGTCCATCCATGGTTTAAATGTCCCGAAATGTGTCCGGGATAGCGCCCCCTGGCCGGGCGCGCACTCAGGACCGAGCCCCTGTCGCTCGAGTCCTGGAAGTCCTTAAGAAAGAGGCTGGTCTGAAATCAGGTCGAAAAAATTTTTATGTTTGTCCATCCATGGTTTAAATGTCCCGAAATGTGTCCGGGATAGCGCCCCCTGGCCGGGCGCGCACTCAGGACCGAGCCCCTGTCGCTCGAGTCCTGGAAGTCCTTAAGAAAGAGGCTGGTCTGAAATCAGGTCGAAAAAATTTTTATGTTTGTTCTTCCAGGGTGTCCATGTCCCTAAATGTGTCCGAGATAGCGCCCCCTAGGCGGCCACGCATGTCCGCGTGAGCCCCTGTCCTCAGAGCCTGGAAGAACCATTCGAAAAAAGAACCATCGAAAAGAGGGGGAAAATCCAACTTTTGAGTCCCAAAATAGCTCACTTTGACTCGGACACATTTCCTGCCAATTCGGCCTGTCTAAGCCTGGCGCACCTACTAACGTGATGGGGGTGTTTTGGTAGACCTGGTAAAAACAGGGAAAATCGAAAGAGGCTTAAAGTAGGCTAGAACTCAAGCCTCTCTCGTTGTTGGACTTAGAAAAAATCCGGCTCGAAAAATAAATCCCATTGAAATGCATTGGGCTTGGCGCTGGGATTTTTTTCTAAGTATGTGAACGAAAGAGGCTAAGGAGGCTGGAAGTTAGGCCTCTCTCGTTGTTGGACTTAGAAAAAATCCACTTTTTTTGCACGGGATTTTTTCTAAGTGTCACATGGAAGAGGCTAAACAGGCTGGAGGCCAGGCCTCTCTCGTTGTTGGACTTAGAAAAAATCCCAAAAGTGGACACTCTGACAAAATCACGCATGTTGACACTTAGGCAAAAAATCCAACTTTTGCTCCACGGAAGAAAGAGGCTAAGGAGGCTGGAACTTAGGCCTCTCTCGTTGTTGGACTTAGAAAAAATCCACTTTTTTTGCACGGGATTTTTTCTAAGTGTCTCATGGAAGAGGCTAGACAGGCTGGAGGCCAGGCCTCTCTCGTTGTTGGACTTAGAAAAAATCCCAAAAGTGGACACTCTGACAAAATCACGCATGTTGACACTTTGGCAAAAAATCCAACTTTTTTGGACTTGGCCCGGCTTTTCTTCCATTTGTCCCCCACTTGGGCTGGTTCACTCCTGGGTATCTTTTGGTCATTCCCGGGGGCCCCGGAGCTCGCGCAGCTCGCTGCGGGACTTCTGGAACTCCATCCTGGGTAGGATTTTTAAACAATTTCGGACCTTTTTCCAACTTTTTCTCAAATTGTCCCCCACTTTCGCTGGTTCACTCCTGGGTATCTTTTGGTCATTCCCGGGGGTCCCGGAGCTCGCGCAGCTCGCTGCGGGGCTTCTGGAACTCCATCCTGGGTAGGATTTTTAAACAATTTCGGACCTTTTTCCAACTTTTTCTCAAATTGTCCCCCACTTTTGATGGTTCACTTCTGGGTGCCTTTTGGTCATTCCCGGTGTTCCTGCGGCTCGCGCAGCTCGCTGCGGGGCTTCTGGAACTCCATCCTGGGTAGGATTTTTAATCAATTTCGGACCTTTTTCCAACTTTTTCTCAAATTGTCCCCCACTTTCGCTGGTTCACTTCTGGGTGCCTTTTGGTCATTCCCGGTGTTCCTGCGGCTCGTGCAGCTCGCTGCGGGACTTCTGGAACTCCATCCTGGGTAGGATTTTTAAACAATTTCGGACCTTTTTCCAACTTTTTCCTCAAATTGTCCCCCACTTTCGCTGGTTCACTCCTGGGTATCTTTTGGTCATTCCCGGGGGTCCCGGAGCTCGCGCAGCTCGCTGCGGGGCTTCTGGAACTCCATCCTGGGTAGGATTTTTAAACAATTTCGGACCTTTTTCCAACTTTTTCTCAAATTGTCCCCCACTTTTGATGGTTCACTTCTGGGTGCCTTTTGGTCATTCCCGGTGTTCCTGCGGCTCGCGCAGCTCGCTGCGGGGCTTCTGGAACTCCATCCTGGGTAGGATTTTTAATCAATTTCGGACCTTTTTCCAACTTTTTCTCAAATTGTCCCCCACTTTCGCTGGTTCACTTCTGGGTGCCTTTTGGTCATTCCCGGTGTTCCTGCGGCTCGTGCAGCTCGCTGCGGGACTTCTGGAACTCCATCCTGGGTAGGATTTTTAAACAATTTCGGACCTTTTTCCAACTTTTTCTCAAATTGTCCCCCACTTTCGCTGGTTCACTTCTGGGTGCCTTTTGGTCATTCCCGGTGTTCCCGCGGCTCGTGCAGCTCGCTGCGGGACTTCTGGAACTCCATCCTGGGTAGGATTTTTAATCAATTTCGGACCTTTTTCCAACTTTTTCTCAAATTGTCCCCCACTTTTGATGGTTCACTTCTGGGTGCCTTTTGGTCATTCCCGGTGTTCCTGCGGCTCGTGCAGCTCGCTGCGGGACTTCTGGAACTCCATCCTGGGTAGGATTTTTAATCAATTTCGGACCTTTTTCCAACTTTTTCTCAAATTGTCCCCCACTTTTGATGGTTCACTTCTGGGTGCCTTTTGGTCATTCCCGGTGTTCCTGCGGCTCGTGCAGCTCGCTGCGGGGCTTCTGGAACTCCATCCTGGGTAGGATTTTTAATCAATTTCGGACCTTTTTCCAACTTTTTCTCAAATTGTCCCCCACTTTTGATGGTTCACTTCTGGGTGCCTTTTGGTCATTCCCGGTGTTCCTGCGGCTCGCGCAGCTCGCTGCGGGGCTTCTGGAACTCCATCCTGGGTAGGATTTTTAATCAATTTCGGACCTTTTTCCAACTTTTTCTCAAATTGTCCCCCACTTTTGATGGTTCACTTCTGGGTGCCTTTTGGTCATTCCCGGTGTTCCTGCGGCTCGTGCAGCTCGCTGCGGGACTCGTGGAACTCCATCCTGGGTAGGATTTTTAAACAATTTGGTACTTTTTCCTCCTTTTCCTCCATTTTTCCCCCACTTTCGCTGGTTCACTTCTGGGTGCCTTTTGGTCATTCCCGGTGTTCCTGCGGCTCGTGCAGCTCGCTGCAGGGCTTCTGGAACTCCATCCTGGGTAGGATTTTTAAACAATTTGGCACTTTTTCCTCCTTTTCCTCCATTTTTCCCCCACTTTCGCTGGTTCACTTCTGGGTGCCTTTTGGTCATTCCCGGTGTTCCTGCGGCTCGTGCAGCTCGCTGCGGGACTTGTGGAACTCCATCCTGGGTAGGATTTTTAAACAATTTGGTACTTTTTCCTCCTTTTCCTCCATTTTTCCCCCACTTTCGCTGGTTCACTTCTGGGTGCCTTTTGGTCATTCCCGGTGTTCCTGCGGCTCGTGCAGCTCGCTGCGGGACTTGTGGAACTCCATCCTGGGTAGGATTTTTAAACAATTTGGTACTTTTTCCTCCTTTTCCTCCATTTTTCCCCCACTTTCGCTGGTTCACTTCTGGGTGCCTTTTGGTCATTCCCGGTGTTCCTGCGGCTCGTGCAGCTCGCTGCGGGACTTGTGGAACTCCATCCTGGGTAGGATTTTTAAACAATTTGGTACTTTTTCCTCCTTTTCCTCCATTTTTCCCCCACTTTCGCTGGTTCACTTCTGGGTGCCTTTTGGTCATTCCCGGTGTTCCTGCGGCTCGTGCAGCTCGCTGCGGGACTTGTGGAACTCTACCCTGGGTGGGATCATATGATTTTCAACCCATTTTGGACCTTTTTCCCGACTTTCCCTCCATTTCCCTCCCACTTTCGATGGTCCACTCCTGGGTGTCTTTTGGTCATTCCCGGGACCCGGGAAGCCTCGGGCCTGCGGCGGGACTTGTGGATCTCCATGCTGGGCATGATTTTATGAGTTTTCTGGACTTTCTCTTCCCCGGGACCCGGGAGGCACGCGGCTGGACGTTATGCCCCCTAAAATCCCTCCCTTTGCTCGTAAGGCCAATTTTCCTCCGGATTTACTCTCTATAGACCCCAAGGAAAAAAATACCCGACCGGCGTCCATTTTTGACATCGGTCTCCAATCTAGGGCACGCGGGCCGAAAGCGGTACGCCGGTTCCGAAATCCGGCCCCCGCATTTTTTGGGTATTTTTTGAAAAAAATGGCATTTTTGGGACCGGGGGGACTTGCTGGACTCAGTCCCGGGTGCGGATTTTGAAAACGTTGAGGACTTTTGGATTTTCCCCCAGCTTTTCTCCCCCACTTGCAGTTTGACTTTGCGGGGTGCGTTACGGCTGTGCCGGGCGTCCCTGGACTCGGGTGGCCAGCTGCGGGGCTGGTGGGGGACTGATTTTTGAACACTTTGAGGACTTTTGGCTACTCTGCCAGCTTTTCTCCCCCACTTGCAGTGTGACTTTGCGGGCCTTGTTACGGAGGTGCCGGGCTTCCCTGGACTCGGGTGGCCAGCTGCGGGACTTGTGGGACTGATTTTGGAACACTTTGAGGACATTTAACTTCTTTCCCAGCTTTTTCCCCCTCCACTTCCAGTTTGACTTTGCGGGGTGCGTTATGGACGTGCTGGGCATCCCGGAACTCGGGCGGCCGGCTGCGGGACATTTTGCCCTCCTCCAAACCCCAGCCCTCTTTGTTTATCATGCCTATTTTCTGCTGGACACACACCCTCTCTTTTGAGCTGCCTCTTTTTTTAAATTTGGATATGATTTATTGATGAATGGATTTGTTTTCCCCTTTTTAAATGATGGTTGATGTCTATCTTTTTAATACTTGCTTCTGGCTGCAGCCGAGACTTACAGTGTGATGCATCCAACCCCAACCCTGGTTTTTGTTTCCCTTAAAAACTTGGGGAAATGGACAGCTTTTTGGGGGGGCACTTCCAGCAAATGGAGGGACCTATTTGGAATTCCCCACCCGGGTGGAGATCCACGGCGAGCCGGCCTTCCTAAAGGGACAGCAACATGGACACTCTGCCATCATTGCAGCTTCTTTTTTTTTTTGGGGCACTCTGTCATATTTCCAGCTTTTTTTCGTGCTGACTTCCAGCAAATAGAGGGACCTGTTTTGAATTCCCTACCCGGGTGTAGATCCACGGCAAGCCGGCCTTCTTAAAGGGACAGGCACCCCCCTGTCCCTTGACACCTGCTTCCCTCCTCGGCGTCACCGAAATCCCACAAAATGACTCAAAATAGGGCCCCAAATGACATCACTCGGTCCGGTTCTTTGGGTCTCACTCGGGGGCTTCTTTGACTCTGGAAGGCATGGTGAACCAAAAGTAGACACTTGGAAAAAATCCCCACTTTACAAGTTGACACTTTGAAAAAAAATCCCGACTATATAAGTTGACACTTGGAAAAAATCCCCACTTTATAAGTTGACACTTGGAAAAAATCCCCACTTTATAAGTTGACACTTAGAAAAAATCCCCACTTTATAAGTTGACACTTAGAAAAAATCCCGACTTTATAAGTTGACACTTAGAAAAAATCCCCACTTTATTTTGGAAAGGTTGGTACACCAAAAGTGGACACTTAGAAAAAATCCCCACTTTATTTTGGAAAGGTTGGTACACCAAAAGTGGACACTTAGAAAAAATCCCGACTTTGACTTTCGCAGGTCTATTACACTAAAAGTTGACACTCTGTCATATTTCCAGCTTTTTTTTGTGCTGACTTCCAGCAGATAGAGGGACCTATTTTGAATTCCCTACCCTGGTGCAGAACCACGGCAAGCCGGCCTTCCTAAAGGCACAGGCACATGGACACTCTGCCATAAGTGCAGCTTTTTCTTCTAAGGGTGCAGCGGCGGCGGAAGTCCACCGGAGGGCTCCAAATCCCCGCTTTCCTTTTTAGGCTTAAAGTGGCTTTTCCCTCCTTAAAAACTTGGGGAAATGGACAGCTTTTTGGGGGGGCACTTCCAGCAAATAGAGGGACCTATTTGGAATTCCCCACCCGGGTGGAGATCCACGGCAAGCCGGCCTTCTTAAAGGGACAGGCACATGGACACTCTGCCATCATTGCAGCTTCTTCTTTTTTTTTTTCCCCTGTCATATTTCCAGCTTTTTTGTGCTGACTTCCAGCAAATAGAGGGACCTGTTTTGAATTCCCTACCCGGGTGTAGATCCACGGCAAGCCGGCCTTCTTAAAGGGACAGGCACCCCCCCTGTCCCTTGACACCTGCTTCCCTCCTCGGCGTCACCGAAATCCCACAAAATGACTGAAAATAGGACCCCAAATGACATCACTCGGTCCGGTTTTTTGGGTCTCACTCGGGGGCTTCTTTGACTCTGGAAGGCATGGTGAACCAAAAGTGGACACTTGGGAAAAAAATCCCCACTTTACAGGTTGACACTTGGAAAAAAATCCCCACTTTATAAGTTGACACTTAGAAAAAATCCCGACTATATAAGTTGACACTTAGAAAAAATCCCCACTTTATTTTGGAAGTGTTGGTACACCAAAAGTTGACACTTAGAAAAAATCCCGACTTTATTTTGGAAGGGTTGGTACACCAAAAGTTGACACTTAGAAAAAATCCCGACTTTATTTTGGAAGGGTTGGTACACCAAAAGTTGACACTTAGAAAAAATCCCGACTTTATTTTGGAAGGGTTGGTACACCAAAAGTTGACACTTAGAAAAAATCCCAACTTTTACACTTAGAAAAAATCCAGCTTTTTGTTGCTGACTTCCATCAAATAGAGGGACTTTTTCCATGTTTCTTAACCGGGTGTCGATCCAA
>NW_026907000.1:257500-265000 GCF_033978795.1 Nerophis ophidion | reverse complement strand
ACCTGGGCGGCGTCGGGCCCAGGATTTTATCCGTGCGGTAAATGGCGGAAACGTGTCCGGCACGGCGCCCCCTAGGCGGCCGTGCAGTAGGACCGAGCCCCTGTCGCTCCGGCCCTTGGAAAGCCCCGAGAGGCTGGGTCAAATCGGGTCTTTCAATTTTTATGTTTGTCCATCCAGGGTGTCCGTGTCCCCTGATGTGTCCGTGATAGCGCCCCCTAGGCGGGCACGCCGTAGGACCGAGCCCCTGTCGCTCCGGCCCTGGGAAAGCCCCGAGAGGCTGGGTCGAATAAGGTCTTTCAATTTTTTATGTTTGTCCACCCAGGGTGTCCGTGTCCCCTGGTGTGTCCGTCATAGCGCCCCCTAGGCGGGCACGCCGTAGGGCCGAGCCCCTGTCGCTCCGGCCCTGGGAAAAGCCCCGAGAGGCTGGGTCGAATCAGGTCTTTCCATTTTTTATGTTTGTCCACCCAGGGTGTCCGTGTCCCCTGGTGTGTCCGTCATAGCGCCCCCTAGGCGGGCACGCCGTAGGGCCGAGCCCCTGTCGCTCCGGCCCTGGGAAAAGCCCCGAGAGGCTGGGTCGAATCAGGTCTTTCAATTTTTTATGTTTGTCCACCCAGGGTGTCCGTGTCCCCTGGTGTGTCCGTCATAGCGCCCCCTAGGCGGGCACGCCGTAGGACCGAGCCCCTGTCGCTCCGGCCCTGGGAAAAGCCCCGAGAGGCTGGGTGGAATCAGGTCTTTCAATTTTTATGTTTGTCCATCCATGGTTTAAATGTCCCGAAATGTGTCCGGGATAGCGCCCCCTGGCCGGGCGCGCACTCAGGACCGAGCCCCTGTCGCTCGAGTCCTGGAAGTCCTTAAGAAAGAGGCTGGTCTGAAATCAGGTCGAAAAAATTTTTATGTTTGTCCATCCATGGTTTAAATGTCCCGAAATGTGTCCGGGATAGCGCCCCCTGGCCGGGCGCGCACTCAGGACCGAGCCCCTGTCGCTCGAGTCCTGGAAGTCCTTAAGAAAGAGGCTGGTCTGAAATCAGGTCGAAAAAATTTTTATGTTTGTTCTTCCAGGGTGTCCATGTCCCTAAATGTGTCCGAGATAGCGCCCCCTAGGCGGCCACGCATGTCCGCGTGAGCCCCTGTCGCTCAGAGCCTGGAAGAACCATTCGAAAAAAGAACCATCGAAAAGAGGGGGAAAATCCAACTTTTGAGTCCCAAAATAGCTCACTTTGACTCGGACACATTTCCTGCCAATTCGGCCTGTCTAAGCCTGGCGCACCTACTAACGTGATGGGGGTGTTTTGGTAGACCTGGTAAAAACAGGGAAAATCGAAAGAGGCTTAAAGTAGGCTAGAACTCAAGCCTCTCTCGTTGTTGGACTTAGAAAAAATCCGGCTCGAAAAATAAATCCCATTGAAATGCATTGGGCTTGGCGCTGGGATTTTTTTCTAAGTATGTGAACGAAAGAGGCTAAGGAGGCTGGAAGTTAGGCCTCTCTCGTTGTTGGACTTAGAAAAAATCCACTTTTTTTGGCTGGGATTTTTTCTAAGTGTCACATGGAAGAGGCTAAACAGGCTGGAGGCCAGGCCTCTCTCGTTGTTGGACTTAGAAAAAATCCCAAAAGTGGACACTCTGACAAAATCACGCATGTTGACACTTAGGCAAAAAATCCAACTTTTGCTCCACGGAAGAAAGAGGCTAAGGAGGCTGGAACTTAGGCCTCTCTCGTTGTTGGACTTTGAAAAAATCCACTTTTTTTGCACGGGATTTTTTCCAAGTGTCTCATGGAAGAGGCTAGACAGGCTGGAGGCCAGGCCTCTCTCGTTGTTGGACTTTGAAAAAATCCCAAAAGTGGACACTCTGACAAAATCACGCATGTTGACACTTTGGCAAAAAATCCAACTTTTTTGGACTTGGCCCGGCTTTTCTTCCATTTGTCCCCCACTTGGGCTGGTTCACTCCTGGGTATCTTTTGGTCATTCCCGGGGGCCCCGGAGCTCGCGCAGCTCGCTGCGGGACTTCTGGAACTCCATCCTGGGTAGGATTTTTAAACAATTTCGGACCTTTTTCCAACTTTTTCTCAAATTGTCCCCCACTTTCGCTGGTTCACTCCTGGGTATCTTTTGGTCATTCCCGGGGGTCCCGGAGCTCGCGCAGCTCGCTGCGGGACTTCTGGAACTCCATCCTGGGTAGGATTTTTAAACAATTTCGGACCTTTTTCCAACTTTTTCTCAAATTGTCCCCCACTTTGGCTGGTTCACTCCTGGGTATCTTTTGGTCATTCCCGGGGGCCCCGGAGCTCGCGCAGCTCGCTGCGGGACTTCTGGAACTCCATCCTGGGTAGGATTTTTAATCAATTTCGGACCTTTTTCCAACTTTTTCTCAAATTGTCCCCCACTTTCGCTGGTTCACTTCTGGGTGCCTTTTGGTCATTCCCGGGGGTCCCGGAGCTCGCGCAGCTCGCTGCGGGACTTCTGGAACTCCATCCTGGGTAGGATTTTTAAACAATTTCGGACCTTTTTCCAACTTTTTCTCAAATTGTCCCCCACTTTGGCTGGTTCACTCCTGGGTATCTTTTGGTCATTCCCGGGGGCCCCGGAGCTCGCGCAGCTCGCTGCGGGGCTTCTGGAACTCCATCCTGGGTAGGATTTTTAATCAATTTCGGACCTTTTTCCAACTTTTTCTCAAATTGTCCCCCACTTTTGATGGTTCACTTCTGGGTGCCTTTTGGTCATTCCCGGTGTTCCTGCGGCTCGCGCAGCTCGCTGCGGGGCTTCTGGAACTCCATCCTGGGTAGGATTTTTAATCAATTTCGGACCTTTTTCCAACTTTTTCTCAAATTGTCCCCCACTTTTGATGGTTCACTTCTGGGTGCCTTTTGGTCATTCCCGGTGTTCCCGCGGCTCGCGCAGCTCGCTGCGGGGCTTCTGGAACTCCATCCTGGGTAGGATTTTTACTCAATTTCGGACCTTTTTCCAACTTTTTCTCAAATTGTCCCCCACTTTTGATGGTTCACTTCTGGGTGCCTTTTGGTCATTCCCGGTGTTCCCGCGGCTCGCGCAGCTCGCTGCGGGGCTTCTGGAACTCCATCCTGGGTAGGATTTTTACTCAATTTCGGACCTTTTTCCAACTTTTTCTCAAATTGTCCCCCACTTTTGATGGTTCACTTCTGGGTGCCTTTTGGTCATTCCCGGTGTTCCCGCGGCTCGCGCAGCTCGCTGCGGGGCTTCTGGAACTCCATCCTGGGTAGGATTTTTAATCAATTTCGGACCTTTTTCCAACTTTTTCTCAAATTGTCCCCCACTTTTGATGGTTCACTTCTGGGTGCCTTTTGGTCATTCCCGGTGTTCCTGCGGCTCGTGCAGCTCGCTGCGGGACTTGTGGAACTCCATCCTGGGTAGGATTTTTAAACAATTTGGCACTTTTTCCTCCTTTTCCTCCATTTTTCCCCCACTTTCGCTGGTTCACTTCTGGGTGCCTTTTGGTCATTCCCGGTGTTCCTGCGGCTCGTGCAGCTCGCTGCGGGGCTTCTGGAACTCCATCCTGGGTAGGATTTTTAAACAATTTGGTACTTTTTCCTCCTTTTCCTCCATTTTTCCCCCACTTTCGCTGGTTCACTTCTGGGTGCCTTTTGGTCATTCCCGGTGTTCCTGCGGCTCGTGCAGCTCGCTGCGGGGCTTCTGGAACTCCATCCTGGGTAGGATTTTTAAACAATTTGGTACTTTTTCCTCCTTTTCCTCCATTTTTCCCCCACTTTCGCTGGTTCGCTTCTGGGTGCCTTTTGGTCATTCCCGGTGTTCCTGCGGCTCGTGCAGCTCGCTGCGGGACTTGTGGAACTCTACCCTGGGTGGGATCATATGATTTTCAACCCATTTTGGACCTTTTTCCGACTTTCCCTCCATTTCCCTCCCACTTTCGATGGTCCACTCCTGGGTGTCTTTTGGTCATTCCCGGGACCCGGGAAGCCTCGGGCCTGCGGCGGGACTTGTGGATCTCCATGCTGGGCATGATTTTATGAGTTTTCTGGACTTTCTCTTCCCCGGGACCCGGGAGGCACGCGGCTGGACGTTATGCCCCCTAAAATCCCTCCCTTTGCTCGTAAGGCCAATTTTCCTCCGGATTTACTCTCTATAGACCCCAAGGAAAAAAATACCCGACCGGCGTCCATTTTTGACATCGGTCTCCAATCTAGGGCACGCGGGCCGAAAGCGGTACGCCGGTTCCGAAATCCGGCCCCCGCATTTTTTGGGTATTTTTTGAAAAAAATGGCATTTTTGGGACCGGGGGGACTTGCTGGACTCAGTCCCGGGTGCGGATTTTGAAAACGTTGAGGACTTTTGGATTTTCCCCCAGCTTTTCTCCCCCACTTGCAGTTTGACTTTGCGGGGTGCGTTACGGCTGTGCCGGGCGTCCCTGGACTCGGGTGGCCAGCTGCGGGGCTGGTGGGGGACTGATTTTTGAACACTTTGAGGACTTTTGGCTACTCTGCCAGCTTTTCTCCCCCACTTGCAGTGTGACTTTGCGGGCCTTGTTACGGAGGTGCCGGGCTTCCCTGGACTCGGGTGGCCAGCTGCGGGACTCGTGGGACTGATTTTGGAACACTTTGAGGACATTCAACTTCTTTCCCAGCTTTTTTCCCCTCCACTTCCAGTTTGACTTTGCGGGGTGCGTTATGGACGTGCTGGGCATCCCGGAACTCGGGCGGCCGGCTGCGGGACATTTTGCCCTCCTCCAAACCCCAGCCCTCTTTGTTTATCATGCCTATTTTCTGCTGGACACACACCCTCTCTTTTGAGCTGCCTCTTTTTTTAAATTTGGATATGATTTATTGATGAATGGATTTGTTTTCCCCTTTTTAAATGATGGTTGATGTCTACCTTTTTAATACTTGCTTCTGGCTGCAGCCGAGACTTACAGTGTGATGCATCCAACCCCAACCCTGGTTTTTGTTTCCCTTAAAAACTTGGGGAAATGGACAGCTTTTTGGGGGGGCACTTCCAGCAAATGGAGGGACCTATTTGGAATTCCCCACCCGGGTGGAGATCCACGGCGAGCCGGCCTTCCTAAAGGGACAGCAACATGGACACTCTGCCATCATTGCAGCTTCTTTTTTTTTTTGGGGCACTCTGTCATATTTCCAGCTTTTTTTCGTGCTGACTTCCAGCAAATAGAGGGACCTGTTTTGAATTCCCTACCCGGGTGTAGATCCACGGCAAGCCGGCCTTCTTAAAGGGACAGGCACCCCCCTGTCCCTTGACACCTGCTTCCCTCCTCGGCGTCACCGAAATCCCACAAAATGACTCAAAATAGGGCCCCAAATGACATCACTCGGTCCGGTTCTTTGGGTCTCACTCGGGGGCTTCTTTGACTCTGGAAGGCATGGTGAACCAAAAGTAGACACTTGGAAAAAATCCCCACTTTACAAGTTGACACTTTGAAAAAAAATCCCGACTATATAAGTTGACACTTGGAAAAAATCCCCACTTTATAAGTTGACACTTGGAAAAAATCCCCACTTTATAAGTTGACACTTAGAAAAAATCCCCACTTTATAAGTTGACACTTAGAAAAAATCCCGACTTTATAAGTTGACACTTAGAAAAAATCCCCACTTTATTTTGGAAAGGTTGGTACACCAAAAGTGGACACTTAGAAAAAATCCCCACTTTATTTTGGAAAGGTTGGTACACCAAAAGTGGACACTTAGAAAAAATCCCGACTTTGACTTTCGCAGGTCTATTACACTAAAAGTTGACACTCTGTCATATTTCCAGCTTTTTTTTGTGCTGACTTCCAGCAGATAGAGGGACCTATTTTGAATTCCCTACCCTGGTGCAGAACCACGGCAAGCCGGCCTTCCTAAAGGCACAGGCACATGGACACTCTGCCATAAGTGCAGCTTTTTCTTCTAAGGGTGCAGCGGCGGCGGAAGTCCACCGGAGGGCTCCAAATCCCCGCTTTCCTTTTTAGGCTTAAAGTGGCTTTTCCCTCCTTAAAAACTTGGGGAAATGGACAGCTTTTTGGGGGGGCACTTCCAGCAAATAGAGGGACCTATTTGGAATTCCCCACCCGGGTGGAGATCCACGGCAAGCCGGCCTTCTTAAAGGGACAGGCACATGGACACTCTGCCATCATTGCAGCTTCTTCTTTTTTTTTTTCCCCTGTCATATTTCCAGCTTTTTTGTGCTGACTTCCAGCAAATAGAGGGACCTGTTTTGAATTCCCTACCCGGGTGTAGATCCACGGCAAGCCGGCCTTCTTAAAGGGACAGGCACCCCCCCTGTCCCTTGACACCTGCTTCCCTCCTCGGCGTCACCGAAATCCCACAAAATGACTGAAAATAGGACCCCAAATGACATCACTCGGCCCGGTTGTTTAGGTCTCACTCTGGGGCTTCTATGACCCTGGAGGGCATGGTACAGCAAAAGTGGACACTTTGAAAAAATCCCGACTTTTAAAAGTTGACACTTAGAAAAAATCCCGACTTTTAAAAGTTGACACTTAGAAAAAATCCCGACTTTATTTTGGAAGGGTTGGTACGCGAAAAGTTGACACTTAGAAAAAATCCCGACTTTGTTTTGGAAGGGTTGGTACTCCAAAAGTTGACACTTAGAAAAAATCCCGACTTTGTTTTGGAAGGGTTGGTACTCCAAAAGTTGACACTTAGAAAAAATCCCGACTTTGTTTTGGAAGGGTTGGTACTCCAAAAGTTGACACTTAGAAAAAATCCCGACTTTGACACTTAGAAAAATTCCAGCTTTTTTTCCCTCTGACTTCCATTAAATAGAGGGACTTTTTTCATGTTTCTTAGCCGGGTGTCGATCCAAGGCGGGCGGGCCTTCTGGAAGCGACACCCTCCTTGACACTTTGTCATATTTTCAGCTTTTTTGTGCTGACTTCCATTCAATAGAGGGACTTTTTTCATGTTTCTTAACCGGAATGTGATCCAAGGCGGGTGGGCCTTCTGGAATGGACACCCGCCTGGACACTTAGGGTTAGGGTTAGGGTTAGGGTTGGGATTAGGGTTAGGGTTAGCGGGGCCTTCTTGAAGGGACTCCCTCCGGAACACCTTGTCATATTTCCAGCTTTTTTCCTCTGACTTCCATCAAATAGAGGGACTACTTTTGACTTATCGACCCGGCTGGTGATCCAAGGCCGGGGGGCCTCCTGGAAGGGACCCCCGCCTGGACACCTAGGGTTAGGGTTAGGGTTAGGGTTGGGATTAGGGTTAGGGTTAGGGTTAGGGTTAGCCAGCTTTTTGTTGCTGACGGCGGGTGGGCCTTCTGGAAGCGACACCCTCCTAGATACTCTGTCATATTTGCAGCTTTTTGTTGCTGACTTCCATTAAATAGAGGGACTTTTTTCATTTTTCTTAACCGAGTGGTGATCCAAGGCGGGTGGGCCTTCTGGAAGCGACACCCTCCTTGACACTTAGAAAAAATCCAGCTTTTTGTTGCTGACTTCCATTAACTAGAGGGACTTTTTTCATTTTTCTTAACCGGGTGGTGATCC
>NW_026907000.1:240000-247500 GCF_033978795.1 Nerophis ophidion | reverse complement strand
TTTCAATTTTTTATGTTTGTCCACCCAGGGTGTCCGTGTCCCCTGGTGTGTCCGTCATAGCGCCCCCTAGGCGGGCACGCCGTAGGACCGAGCCCCTGTCGCTCCGGCCCTGGGAAAAGCCCCGAGAGGCTGGGTCGAATCAGGTCTTTCAATTTTTATGTTTGTCCATCCATGGTTTAAATGTCCCGAAATGTGTCCGGGATAGCGCCCCCTGGCCGGGCGCGCACTCAGGACCGAGCCCCTGTCGCTCGAGTCCTGGAAGTCCTTAAGAAAGAGGCTGGTCTGAAATCAGGTCGAAAAATTTTTTATGTTTGTCCATCCATGGTTTAAATGTCCCGAAATGTGTCCGGGATAGCGCCCCCTGGCCGGGCGCGCACTCAGGACCGAGCCCCTGTCGCTCGAGTCCTGGAAGTCCTTAAGAAAGAGGCTGGTCTGAAATCAGGTCGAAAAAATTTTTATGTTTGTTCTTCCAGGGTGTCCATGTCCCTAAATGTGTCCGAGATAGCGCCCCCTAGGCGGCCACGCATGTCCGCGTGAGCCCCTGTCCTCAGAGCCTGGAAGAACCATTCGAAAAAAGAACCATCGAAAAGAGGGGGAAAATCCAACTTTTGAGTCCCAAAATAGCTCACTTTGACTCGGACACATTTCCTGCCAATTCGGCCTGTCTAAGCCTGGCGCACCTACTAACGTGATGGGGGTGTTTTGGTAGACCTGGTAAAAACAGGGAAAATCGAAAGAGGCTTAAAGTAGGCTAGAACTCAAGCCTCTCTCGTTGTTGGACTTAGAAAAAATCCGGCTCGAAAAATAAATCCCATTGAAATGCATTGGGCTTGGCGCTGGGATTTTTTTCTAAGTATGTGAACGAAAGAGGCTAAGGAGGCTGGAAGTTAGGCCTCTCTCGTTGTTGGACTTAGAAAAAATCCACTTTTTTTGCACGGGATTTTTTCTAAGTGTCACATGGAAGAGGCTAAACAGGCTGGAGGCCAGGCCTCTCTCGTTGTTGGACTTGGAAAAAATCCCAAAAGTGGACACTCTGACAAAATCACGCATGTTGACACTTAGGCAAAAAATCCAACTTTTGCTCCACGGAAGAAAGAGGCTAAGGAGGCTGGAACTTAGGCCTCTCTCGTTGTTGGACTTAGAAAAAATCCACTTTTTTTGCACGGGATTTTTTCTAAGTGTCTCATGGAAGAGGCTAGACAGGCTGGAGGCCAGGCCTCTCTCGTTGTTGGACTTAGAAAAAATCCCAAAAGTGGACACTCTGACAAAATCACGCATGTTGACACTTTGGCAAAAAATCCAACTTTTTTGGACTTGGCCCGGCTTTTCTTCCATTTGTCCCCCACTTGGGCTGGTTCACTCCTGGGTATCTTTTGGTCATTCCCGGGGGCCCCGGAGCTCGCGCAGCTCGCTGCGGGACTTCTGGAACTCCATCCTGGGTAGGATTTTTAAACAATTTCGGACCTTTTTCCAACTTTTTCTCAAATTGTCCCCCACTTTCGCTGGTTCACTTCTGGGTGCCTTTTGGTCATTCCCGGTGTTCCCGCGGCTCGTGCAGCTCGCTGCGGGACTTCTGGAACTCCATCCTGGGTAGGATTTTTAATCAATTTCGGACCTTTTTCCAACTTTTTCTCAAATTGTCCCCCACTTTTGATGGTTCACTTCTGGGTGCCTTTTGGTCATTCCCGGTGTTCCTGCGGCTCGCGCAGCTCGCTGCGGGGCTTCTGGAACTCCATCCTGGGTAGGATTTTTAAACAATTTCGGACCTTTTTCCAACTTTTTCTCAAATTGTCCCCCACTTTCGCTGGTTCACTCCTGGGTATCTTTTGGTCATTCCCGGGGGTCCCGGAGCTCGCGCAGCTCGCTGCGGGGCTTCTGGAACTCCATCCTGGGTAGGATTTTTAAACAATTTCGGACCTTTTTCCAACTTTTTCTCAAATTGTCCCCCACTTTTGATGGTTCACTTCTGGGTGCCTTTTGGTCATTCCCGGTGTTCCTGCGGCTCGCGCAGCTCGCTGCGGGGCTTCTGGAACTCCATCCTGGGTAGGATTTTTAATCAATTTCGGACCTTTTTCCAACTTTTTCTCAAATTGTCCCCCACTTTCGCTGGTTCACTTCTGGGTGCCTTTTGGTCATTCCCGGTGTTCCTGCGGCTCGTGCAGCTCGCTGCGGGACTTCTGGAACTCCATCCTGGGTAGGATTTTTAAACAATTTCGGACCTTTTTCCAACTTTTTCCTCAAATTGTCCCCCACTTTCGCTGGTTCACTCCTGGGTATCTTTTGGTCATTCCCGGGGGTCCCGGAGCTCGCGCAGCTCGCTGCGGGGCTTCTGGAACTCCATCCTGGGTAGGATTTTTAAACAATTTCGGACCTTTTTCCAACTTTTTCTCAAATTGTCCCCCACTTTTGATGGTTCACTTCTGGGTGCCTTTTGGTCATTCCCGGTGTTCCTGCGGCTCGCGCAGCTCGCTGCGGGGCTTCTGGAACTCCATCCTGGGTAGGATTTTTAATCAATTTCGGACCTTTTTCCAACTTTTTCTCAAATTGTCCCCCACTTTCGCTGGTTCACTTCTGGGTGCCTTTTGGTCATTCCCGGTGTTCCTGCGGCTCGTGCAGCTCGCTGCGGGACTTCTGGAACTCCATCCTGGGTAGGATTTTTAATCAATTTCGGACCTTTTTCCAACTTTTTCTCAAATTGTCCCCCACTTTTGATGGTTCACTTCTGGGTGCCTTTTGGTCATTCCCGGTGTTCCTGCGGCTCGCGCAGCTCGCTGCGGGGCTTCTGGAACTCCATCCTGGGTAGGATTTTTAATCAATTTCGGACCTTTTTCCAACTTTTTCTCAAATTGTCCCCCACTTTTGATGGTTCACTTCTGGGTGCCTTTTGGTCATTCCCGGTGTTCCTGCGGCTCGTGCAGCTCGCTGCGGGACTCGTGGAACTCCATCCTGGGTAGGATTTTTAAACAATTTGGTACTTTTTCCTCCTTTTCCTCCATTTTTCCCCCACTTTCGCTGGTTCACTTCTGGGTGCCTTTTGGTCATTCCCGGTGTTCCTGCGGCTCGTGCAGCTCGCTGCAGGGCTTCTGGAACTCCATCCTGGGTAGGATTTTTAAACAATTTGGCACTTTTTCCTCCTTTTCCTCCATTTTTCCCCCACTTTCGCTGGTTCACTTCTGGGTGCCTTTTGGTCATTCCCGGTGTTCCTGCGGCTCGTGCAGCTCGCTGCGGGACTTGTGGAACTCCATCCTGGGTAGGATTTTTAAACAATTTGGTACTTTTTCCTCCTTTTCCTCCATTTTTCCCCCACTTTCGCTGGTTCACTTCTGGGTGCCTTTTGGTCATTCCCGGTGTTCCTGCGGCTCGTGCAGCTCGCTGCGGGACTTGTGGAACTCCATCCTGGGTAGGATTTTTAAACAATTTGGTACTTTTTCCTCCTTTTCCTCCATTTTTCCCCCACTTTCGCTGGTTCACTTCTGGGTGCCTTTTGGTCATTCCCGGTGTTCCTGCGGCTCGTGCAGCTCGCTGCGGGACTTGTGGAACTCCATCCTGGGTAGGATTTTTAAACAATTTGGTACTTTTTCCTCCTTTTCCTCCATTTTTCCCCCACTTTCGCTGGTTCACTTCTGGGTGCCTTTTGGTCATTCCCGGTGTTCCTGCGGCTCGTGCAGCTCGCTGCGGGACTTGTGGAACTCTACCCTGGGTGGGATCATATGATTTTCAACCCATTTTGGACCTTTTTCCCGACTTTCCCTCCATTTCCCTCCCACTTTCGATGGTCCACTCCTGGGTGTCTTTTGGTCATTCCCGGGACCCGGGAAGCCTCGGGCCTGCGGCGGGACTTGTGGATCTCCATGCTGGGCATGATTTTATGAGTTTTCTGGACTTTCTCTTCCCCGGGACCCGGGAGGCACGCGGCTGGACGTTATGCCCCCTAAAATCCCTCCCTTTGCTCGTAAGGCCAATTTTCCTCCGGATTTACTCTCTATAGACCCCAAGGAAAAAAATACCCGACCGGCGTCCATTTTTGACATCGGTCTCCAATCTAGGGCACGCGGGCCGAAAGCGGTACGCCGGTTCCGAAATCCGGCCCCCGCATTTTTTGGGTATTTTTTGAAAAAAATGGCATTTTTGGGACCGGGGGGACTTGCTGGACTCAGTCCCGGGTGCGGATTTTGAAAACGTTGAGGACTTTTGGATTTTCCCCCAGCTTTTCTCCCCCACTTGCAGTTTGACTTTGCGGGGTGCGTTACGGCTGTGCCGGGCGTCCCTGGACTCGGGTGGCCAGCTGCGGGGCTGGTGGGGGACTGATTTTTGAACACTTTGAGGACTTTTGGCTACTCTGCCAGCTTTTCTCCCCCACTTGCAGTGTGACTTTGCGGGCCTTGTTACGGAGGTGCCGGGCTTCCCTGGACTCGGGTGGCCAGCTGCGGGACTCGTGGGACTGATTTTGGAACACTTTGAGGACATTTAACTTCTTTCCCAGCTTTTTTCCCCTCCACTTCCAGTTTGACTTTGCGGGGTGCGTTATGGACGTGCTGGGCATCCCGGAACTCGGGCGGCCGGCTGCGGGACATTTTGCCCTCCTCCAAACCCCAGCCCTCTTTGTTTATCATGCCTATTTTCTGCTGGACACACACCCTCTCTTTTGAGCTGCCTCTTTTTTTAAATTTGGATATGATTTATTGATGAATGGATTTGTTTTCCCCTTTTTAAATGATGGTTGATGTCTATCTTTTTAATACTTGCTTCTGGCTGCAGCCGAGACTTACAGTGTGATGCATCCAACCCCAACCCTGGTTTTTGTTTCCCTTAAAAACTTGGGGAAATGGACAGCTTTTTGGGGGGGCACTTCCAGCAAATGGAGGGACCTATTTGGAATTCCCCACCCGGGTGGAGATCCACGGCGAGCCGGCCTTCCTAAAGGGACAGCAACATGGACACTCTGCCATCATTGCAGCTTCTTTTTTTTTTTGGGGCACTCTGTCATATTTCCAGCTTTTTTTCGTGCTGACTTCCAGCAAATAGAGGGACCTGTTTTGAATTCCCTACCCGGGTGTAGATCCACGGCAAGCCGGCCTTCTTAAAGGGACAGGCACCCCCCTGTCCCTTGACACCTGCTTCCCTCCTCGGCGTCACCGAAATCCCACAAAATGACTGAAAATAGGACCCCAAATGACATCACTCGGTCCGGTTCTTTGGGTCTCACTCGGGGGCTTCTTTGACTCTGGAAGGCATGGTGAACCAAAAGTAGACACTTGGAAAAAATCCCCACTTTACAAGTTGACACTTTGAAAAAAAATCCCGACTATATAAGTTGACACTTGGAAAAAATCCCCACTTTATAAGTTGACACTTGGAAAAAATCCCGACTTTATAAGTTGACACTTGGAAAAAATCCCCACTTTATAAGTTGACACTTAGAAAAAATCCCGACTTTATAAGTTGACACTTAGAAAAAATCCCCACTTTATTTTGGAAAGGTTGGTACACCAAAAGTGGACACTTAGAAAAAATCCCCACTTTATTTTGGAAAGGTTGGTACACCAAAAGTGGACACTTAGAAAAAATCCCGACTTTGACTTTCGCAGGTCTATTACACTAAAAGTTGACACTCTGTCATATTTCCAGCTTTTTTTTGTGCTGACTTCCAGCAGATAGAGGGACCTATTTTGAATTCCCTACCCTGGTGCAGAACCACGGCAAGCCGGCCTTCCTAAAGGCACAGGCACATGGACACTCTGCCATAAGTGCAGCTTTTTCTTCTAAGGGTGCAGCGGCGGCGGAAGTCCACCGGAGGGCTCCAAATCCCCGCTTTCCTTTTTAGGCTTAAAGTGGCTTTTCCCTCCTTAAAAACTTGGGGAAATGGACAGCTTTTTGGGGGGGCACTTCCAGCAAATAGAGGGACCTATTTGGAATTCCCCACCCGGGTGGAGATCCACGGCAAGCCGGCCTTCTTAAAGGGACAGGCACATGGACACTCTGCCATCATTGCAGCTTCTTCTTTTTTTTTTTCCCCTGTCATATTTCCAGCTTTTTTGTGCTGACTTCCAGCAAATAGAGGGACCTGTTTTGAATTCCCTACCCGGGTGTAGATCCACGGCAAGCCGGCCTTCTTAAAGGGACAGGCACCCCCCCTGTCCCTTGACACCTGCTTCCCTCCTCGGCGTCACCGAAATCCCACAAAATGACTGAAAATAGGACCCCAAATGACATCACTCGGTCCGGTTTTTTGGGTCTCACTCGGGGGCTTCTTTGACTCTGGAAGGCATGGTGAACCAAAAGTGGACACTTGGGAAAAAAATCCCCACTTTACAGGTTGACACTTGGAAAAAAATCCCCACTTTATAAGTTGACACTTAGAAAAAATCCCGACTATATAAGTTGACACTTAGAAAAAATCCCCACTTTATTTTGGAAGTGTTGGTACACCAAAAGTTGACACTTAGAAAAAATCCCGACTTTATTTTGGAAGGGTTGGTACACCAAAAGTTGACACTTAGAAAAAATCCCGACTTTATTTTGGAAGGGTTGGTACACCAAAAGTTGACACTTAGAAAAAATCCCAACTTTTACACTTAGAAAAAATCCAGCTTTTTGTTGCTGACTTCCATCAAATAGAGGGACTTTTTCCATGTTTCTTAACCGGGTGTCGATCCAAGGCGGGTGGGCCTTCTGGAAGCGACACCCTCCTTGACACTTAGAAAAAATCCAGCTTTTTGTTGCTGACTTCCATCAAATAGAGGGACTTTTTCCATGTTTCTTAACCGGGTGTCGATCCAAGGCAGGTGGGCCTTCTGGAAGCGACCCTCTCCTTCACACTTAGAAAAAATCCAGCTTTTTGTTGCTGACTTCCATTAAATAGAGGGACTTTTTTCATTTTTCTTAACCGGGTGTCGATCCAAGGCAGGTGGGCCTTCTGGAAGCGACACCCTCCTTGACACTTAGAAAAATTCCAGCTTTTTGTTGCTGACTTCCATTAACTAGAGGGACTTTTTTCATTTTTCTTAACCGGGTGGTGATCCAAGGCAGGTGGGCCTTCTGGAAGCGACACCCTCCTTGACACTTAGAAAAAATCCAGCTTTTTGTTGCTGACTTCCATCAAATAGAGGGACTTTTTTCATTTTTCTTAACCGGGTGTCGATCCAAGGCAGGTGGGCCTTCTGGAAGCGACACCCTCCTTGACACTTAGAAAAATTCCAGCTTTTTGTTGCTGACTTCCATTAACTAGAGGGACTTTTTTCATTTTTCTTAACCGGGTGGTGATCCAAGGCAGGTGGGCCTTCTGGAAGCGACACCCTCCTTGACACTTAGAAAAAATCCAGCTTTTTGTTGCTGACTTCCATCAAATAGAGGGACTTTTTTCATTTTTCTTAACCGGGTGTCGATCCAAGAATGGTGGGCCTTCTGGAAGTGACACCCTCCTTGACACTTAGAAAAATTCCAGCTTTTTGTTGCTGACTTCCATCAAATAGAGGGACCTATTTGGAATTCCCCACCCGG
>NW_026907000.1:220000-227500 GCF_033978795.1 Nerophis ophidion | reverse complement strand
GTTGGACTTAGAAAAAATCCACTTTTTTTGCACGGGATTTTTTCTAAGTGTCACATGGAAGAGGCTAAACAGGCTGGAGGCCAGGCCTCTCTCGTTGTTGGACTTAGAAAAAATCCCAAAAGTGGACACTCTGACAAAATCACGCATGTTGACACTTAGGCAAAAAATCCAACTTTTGCTCCACGGAAGAAAGAGGCTAAGGAGGCTGGAACTTAGGCCTCTCTCGTTGTTGGACTTAGAAAAAATCCACTTTTTTTGCACGGGATTTTTTCTAAGTGTCTCATGGAAGAGGCTAGACAGGCTGGAGGCCAGGCCTCTCTCGTTGTTGGACTTAGAAAAAATCCCAAAAGTGGACACTCTGACAAAATCACGCATGTTGACACTTTGGCAAAAAATCCAACTTTTTTGGACTTGGCCCGGCTTTTCTTCCATTTGTCCCCCACTTGGGCTGGTTCACTCCTGGGTATCTTTTGGTCATTCCCGGGGGCCCCGGAGCTCGCGCAGCTCGCTGCGGGACTTCTGGAACTCCATCCTGGGTAGGATTTTTAAACAATTTCGGACCTTTTTCCAACTTTTTCTCAAATTGTCCCCCACTTTCGCTGGTTCACTCCTGGGTATCTTTTGGTCATTCCCGGGGGTCCCGGAGCTCGCGCAGCTCGCTGCGGGGCTTCTGGAACTCCATCCTGGGTAGGATTTTTAAACAATTTCGGACCTTTTTCCAACTTTTTCTCAAATTGTCCCCCACTTTTGATGGTTCACTTCTGGGTGCCTTTTGGTCATTCCCGGTGTTCCTGCGGCTCGCGCAGCTCGCTGCGGGGCTTCTGGAACTCCATCCTGGGTAGGATTTTTAATCAATTTCGGACCTTTTTCCAACTTTTTCTCAAATTGTCCCCCACTTTCGCTGGTTCACTTCTGGGTGCCTTTTGGTCATTCCCGGTGTTCCTGCGGCTCGTGCAGCTCGCTGCGGGACTTCTGGAACTCCATCCTGGGTAGGATTTTTAAACAATTTCGGACCTTTTTCCAACTTTTTCCTCAAATTGTCCCCCACTTTCGCTGGTTCACTCCTGGGTATCTTTTGGTCATTCCCGGGGGTCCCGGAGCTCGCGCAGCTCGCTGCGGGGCTTCTGGAACTCCATCCTGGGTAGGATTTTTAAACAATTTCGGACCTTTTTCCAACTTTTTCTCAAATTGTCCCCCACTTTTGATGGTTCACTTCTGGGTGCCTTTTGGTCATTCCCGGTGTTCCTGCGGCTCGCGCAGCTCGCTGCGGGGCTTCTGGAACTCCATCCTGGGTAGGATTTTTAATCAATTTCGGACCTTTTTCCAACTTTTTCTCAAATTGTCCCCCACTTTCGCTGGTTCACTTCTGGGTGCCTTTTGGTCATTCCCGGTGTTCCTGCGGCTCGTGCAGCTCGCTGCGGGACTTCTGGAACTCCATCCTGGGTAGGATTTTTAATCAATTTCGGACCTTTTTCCAACTTTTTCTCAAATTGTCCCCCACTTTTGATGGTTCACTTCTGGGTGCCTTTTGGTCATTCCCGGTGTTCCTGCGGCTCGCGCAGCTCGCTGCGGGGCTTCTGGAACTCCATCCTGGGTAGGATTTTTAATCAATTTCGGACCTTTTTCCAACTTTTTCTCAAATTGTCCCCCACTTTTGATGGTTCACTTCTGGGTGCCTTTTGGTCATTCCCGGTGTTCCTGCGGCTCGTGCAGCTCGCTGCGGGACTCGTGGAACTCCATCCTGGGTAGGATTTTTAAACAATTTGGTACTTTTTCCTCCTTTTCCTCCATTTTTCCCCCACTTTCGCTGGTTCACTTCTGGGTGCCTTTTGGTCATTCCCGGTGTTCCTGCGGCTCGTGCAGCTCGCTGCAGGGCTTCTGGAACTCCATCCTGGGTAGGATTTTTAAACAATTTGGCACTTTTTCCTCCTTTTCCTCCATTTTTCCCCCACTTTCGCTGGTTCACTTCTGGGTGCCTTTTGGTCATTCCCGGTGTTCCTGCGGCTCGTGCAGCTCGCTGCGGGACTTGTGGAACTCCATCCTGGGTAGGATTTTTAAACAATTTGGTACTTTTTCCTCCTTTTCCTCCATTTTTCCCCCACTTTCGCTGGTTCACTTCTGGGTGCCTTTTGGTCATTCCCGGTGTTCCTGCGGCTCGTGCAGCTCGCTGCGGGACTTGTGGAACTCCATCCTGGGTAGGATTTTTAAACAATTTGGTACTTTTTCCTCCTTTTCCTCCATTTTTCCCCCACTTTCGCTGGTTCACTTCTGGGTGCCTTTTGGTCATTCCCGGTGTTCCTGCGGCTCGTGCAGCTCGCTGCGGGACTTGTGGAACTCCATCCTGGGTAGGATTTTTAAACAATTTGGTACTTTTTCCTCCTTTTCCTCCATTTTTCCCCCACTTTCGCTGGTTCACTTCTGGGTGCCTTTTGGTCATTCCCGGTGTTCCTGCGGCTCGTGCAGCTCGCTGCGGGACTTGTGGAACTCTACCCTGGGTGGGATCATATGATTTTCAACCCATTTTGGACCTTTTTCCCGACTTTCCCTCCATTTCCCTCCCACTTTCGATGGTCCACTCCTGGGTGTCTTTTGGTCATTCCCGGGACCCGGGAAGCCTCGGGCCTGCGGCGGGACTTGTGGATCTCCATGCTGGGCATGATTTTATGAGTTTTCTGGACTTTCTCTTCCCCGGGACCCGGGAGGCACGCGGCTGGACGTTATGCCCCCTAAAATCCCTCCCTTTGCTCGTAAGGCCAATTTTCCTCCGGATTTACTCTCTATAGACCCCAAGGAAAAAAATACCCGACCGGCGTCCATTTTTGACATCGGTCTCCAATCTAGGGCACGCGGGCCGAAAGCGGTACGCCGGTTCCGAAATCCGGCCCCCGCATTTTTTGGGTATTTTTTGAAAAAAATGGCATTTTTGGGACCGGGGGGACTTGCTGGACTCAGTCCCGGGTGCGGATTTTGAAAACGTTGAGGACTTTTGGATTTTCCCCCAGCTTTTCTCCCCCACTTGCAGTTTGACTTTGCGGGGTGCGTTACGGCTGTGCCGGGCGTCCCTGGACTCGGGTGGCCAGCTGCGGGGCTGGTGGGGGACTGATTTTTGAACACTTTGAGGACTTTTGGCTACTCTGCCAGCTTTTCTCCCCCACTTGCAGTGTGACTTTGCGGGCCTTGTTACGGAGGTGCCGGGCTTCCCTGGACTCGGGTGGCCAGCTGCGGGACTCGTGGGACTGATTTTGGAACACTTTGAGGACATTTAACTTCTTTCCCAGCTTTTTTCCCCTCCACTTCCAGTTTGACTTTGCGGGGTGCGTTATGGACGTGCTGGGCATCCCGGAACTCGGGCGGCCGGCTGCGGGACATTTTGCCCTCCTCCAAACCCCAGCCCTCTTTGTTTATCATGCCTATTTTCTGCTGGACACACACCCTCTCTTTTGAGCTGCCTCTTTTTTTAAATTTGGATATGATTTATTGATGAATGGATTTGTTTTCCCCTTTTTAAATGATGGTTGATGTCTATCTTTTTAATACTTGCTTCTGGCTGCAGCCGAGACTTACAGTGTGATGCATCCAACCCCAACCCTGGTTTTTGTTTCCCTTAAAAACTTGGGGAAATGGACAGCTTTTTGGGGGGGCACTTCCAGCAAATGGAGGGACCTATTTGGAATTCCCCACCCGGGTGGAGATCCACGGCGAGCCGGCCTTCCTAAAGGGACAGCAACATGGACACTCTGCCATCATTGCAGCTTCTTTTTTTTTTTGGGGCACTCTGTCATATTTCCAGCTTTTTTTCGTGCTGACTTCCAGCAAATAGAGGGACCTGTTTTGAATTCCCTACCCGGGTGTAGATCCACGGCAAGCCGGCCTTCTTAAAGGGACAGGCACCCCCCTGTCCCTTGACACCTGCTTCCCTCCTCGGCGTCACCGAAATCCCACAAAATGACTGAAAATAGGACCCCAAATGACATCACTCGGTCCGGTTCTTTGGGTCTCACTCGGGGGCTTCTTTGACTCTGGAAGGCATGGTGAACCAAAAGTAGACACTTGGAAAAAATCCCCACTTTACAAGTTGACACTTTGAAAAAAAATCCCGACTATATAAGTTGACACTTGGAAAAAATCCCCACTTTATAAGTTGACACTTGGAAAAAATCCCGACTTTATAAGTTGACACTTGGAAAAAATCCCCACTTTATAAGTTGACACTTAGAAAAAATCCCGACTTTATAAGTTGACACTTAGAAAAAATCCCCACTTTATTTTGGAAAGGTTGGTACACCAAAAGTGGACACTTAGAAAAAATCCCCACTTTATTTTGGAAAGGTTGGTACACCAAAAGTGGACACTTAGAAAAAATCCCGACTTTGACTTTCGCAGGTCTATTACACTAAAAGTTGACACTCTGTCATATTTCCAGCTTTTTTTTGTGCTGACTTCCAGCAGATAGAGGGACCTATTTTGAATTCCCTACCCTGGTGCAGAACCACGGCAAGCCGGCCTTCCTAAAGGCACAGGCACATGGACACTCTGCCATAAGTGCAGCTTTTT
Source organism: Nerophis ophidion (assembly GCF_033978795.1). Taxonomy (NCBI): domain Eukaryota; kingdom Metazoa; phylum Chordata; class Actinopteri; order Syngnathiformes; family Syngnathidae; genus Nerophis; species Nerophis ophidion. Next base: position 222,946 of record NW_026907000.1, on the reverse strand, counting down.
CTTCTAAGGGTGCAGCGGCGGCGGAAGTCCACCGGAGGGCTCCAAATCCCCGCTTTCCTTTTTAGGCTTAAAGTGGCTTTTCCCTCCTTAAAAACTTGGGGAAATGGACAGCTTTTTGGGGGGGCACTTCCAGCAAATAGAGGGACCTATTTGGAATTCCCCACCCGGGTGGAGATCCACGGCAAGCCGGCCTTCTTAAAGGGACAGGCACATGGACACTCTGCCATCATTGCAGCTTCTTCTTTTTTTTTTTCCCCTGTCATATTTCCAGCTTTTTTGTGCTGACTTCCAGCAAATAGAGGGACCTGTTTTGAATTCCCTACCCGGGTGTAGATCCACGGCAAGCCGGCCTTCTTAAAGGGACAGGCACCCCCCCTGTCCCTTGACACCTGCTTCCCTCCTCGGCGTCACCGAAATCCCACAAAATGACTGAAAATAGGACCCCAAATGACATCACTCGGTCCGGTTTTTTGGGTCTCACTCGGGGGCTTCTTTGACTCTGGAAGGCATGGTGAACCAAAAGTGGACACTTGGGAAAAAAATCCCCACTTTACAGGTTGACACTTGGAAAAAAATCCCCACTTTATAAGTTGACACTTAGAAAAAATCCCGACTATATAAGTTGACACTTAGAAAAAATCCCCACTTTATTTTGGAAGGGTTGGTACACCAAAAGTTGACACTTAGAAAAAATCCCGACTTTATTTTGGAAGGGTTGGTACACCAAAAGTTGACACTTAGAAAAAATCCCGACTTTATTTTGGAAGGGTTGGTACACCAAAAGTTGACACTTAGAAAAAATCCCGACTTTATTTTGGAAGGGTTGGTACACCAAAAGTTGACACTTAGAAAAAATCCCAACTTTTACACTTAGAAAAAATCCAGCTTTTTGTTGCTGACTTCCATCAAATAGAGGGACTTTTTCCATGTTTCTTAACCGGGTGTCGATCCAAGGCGGGTGGGCCTTCTGGAAGCGACACCCTCCTTGACACTTAGAAAAAATCCAGCTTTTTGTTGCTGACTTCCATCAAATAGAGGGACTTTTTCCATGTTTCTTAACCGGGTGTCGATCCAAGGCGGGTGGGCCTTCTGGAAGCGACACCCTCCTTGACACTTAGAAAAAATCCAGCTTTTTGTTGCTGACTTCCATCAAATAGAGGGACTTTTTCCATGTTTCTTAACCGGGTGTCGATCCAAGGCGGGTGGGCCTTCTGGAAGCGACACCCTCCTTGACACTTAGAAAAAATCCAGCTTTTTGTTGCTGACTTCCATCAAATAGAGGGACTTTTTCCATGTTTCTTAACCGGGTGTCGATCCAAGGCGGGTGGGCCTTCTGGAAGCGACACCCTCCTTGACACTTAGAAAAAATCCAGCTTTTTGTTGCTGACTTCCATCAAATAGAGGGACTTTTTCCATGTTTCTTAACCGGGTGTCGATCCAAGGCGGGTGGGCCTTCTGGAAGCGACACCCTCCTTGACACTTAGAAAAAATCCAGCTTTTTGTTGCTGACTTCCATCAAATAGAGGGACTTTTTCCATGTTTCTTAACCGGGTGTCGATCCAAGGCGGGTGGGCCTTCTGGAAGCGACACCCTCCTTGACACTTAGAAAAAATCCAGCTTTTTGTTGCTGACTTCCATCAAATAGAGGGACTTTTTCCATGTTTCTTAACCGGGTGTCGATCCAAGGCAGGTGGGCCTTCTGGAAGCGACCCTCTCCTTCACACTTAGAAAAAATCCAGCTTTTTGTTGCTGACTTCCATTAAATAGAGGGACTTTTTTCATTTTTCTTAACCGGGTGTCGATCCAAGGCAGGTGGGCCTTCTGGAAGCGACACCCTCCTTGACACTTAGAAAAATTCCAGCTTTTTGTTGCTGACTTCCATTAACTAGAGGGACTTTTTTCATTTTTCTTAACCGGGTGGTGATCCAAGGCAGGTGGGCCTTCTGGAAGCGACACCCTCCTTGACACTTAGAAAAAATCCAGCTTTTTGTTGCTGACTTCCATCAAATAGAGGGACTTTTTTCATTTTTCTTAACCGGGTGTCGATCCAAGGCAGGTGGGCCTTCTGGAAGCGACACCCTCCTTGACACTTAGAAAAAATCCAGCTTTTTGTTGCTGACTTCCATCAAATAGAGGGACTTTTTTCATTTTTCTTAACCGGGTGTCGATCCAAGGCAGGTGGGCCTTCTGGAAGCGACACCCTCCTTAACACTTAGAAAAAATCCAGCTTTTTGTTGCTGACTTCCATTAACTAGAGGGACTTTTTTCATTTTTCTTAACCGGGTGGTGATCCAAGGCAGGTGGGCCTTCTGGAAGCGACACCCTCCTTGACACTTAGAAAAATTCCAGCTTTTTGTTGCTGACTTCCATTAACTAGAGGGACTTTTTTCATTTTTCTTAACCGGGTGGTGATCCAAGGCAGGTGGGCCTTCTGGAAGCGACACCCTCCTTGACACTTAGAAAAAATCCAGCTTTTTGTTGCTGACTTCCATCAAATAGAGGGACTTTTTTCATTTTTCTTAACCGGGTGTCGATCCAAGAATGGTGGGCCTTCTGGAAGTGACACCCTCCTTGACACTTAGAAAAATTCCAGCTTTTTGTTGCTGACTTCCATCAAATAGAGGGACCTATTTGGAATTCCCCACCCGGGTGGAGATCCACGGCAAGCCGGCTTTCCTAAAGGGACAGGCACATGGACACTATTCGCAGCTTCTTTTTTTTTTTTTGGCACTGACTTCCAGCTAAGGGTGCAGCGGCGGCGGAAGTCCACCGGAGGGCTCCAAATCCCCGCTTTCCTTTTCAGGCTTAAAGTTGCCTTTCCCTCTTTAGAGCCTTGGGCAAATGTACAGCTATATTTTGTGCTGACTTCCAGCAAATAGAGGGACCTATTTTGAATTCCCTACCCGGGTGTAGATCCACGGCAAGCCGGCCTTCTTAAATGGACAG
>NW_026907000.1:197500-207500 GCF_033978795.1 Nerophis ophidion | reverse complement strand
TTCAATTTTTATGTTTGTCCACCCAGGGTGTCCGTGTCCCCTGGTGTGTCCGTCATAGCGCCCCCTAGGCGGGCACGCCGTAGGACCGAGCCCCTGTCGCTCCGGCCCTGGGAAAAGCCCCGAGAGGCTGGGTCGAATCAGGTCTTTCAATTTTTTATGTTTGTCCACCCAGGGTGTCCGTGTCCCCTGGTGTGTCCGTCATAGCGCCCCCTAGGCGGGCACGCCGTAGGGCCGAGCCCCTGTCGCTCCGGCCCTGGGAAAAGCCCCGAGAGGCTGGGTCGAATCAGGTCTTTCAATTTTTTATGTTTGTCCACCCAGGGTGTCCGTGTCCCCTGGTGTGTCCGTCATAGCGCCCCCTAGGCGGGCACGCCGTAGGGCCGAGCCCCTGTCGCTCCGGCCCTGGGAAAAGCCCCGAGAGGCTGGGTCGAATCAGGTCTTTCAATTTTTATGTTTGTCCATCCATGGTTTAAATGTCCCGAAATGTGTCCGGGATAGCGCCCCCTGGCCGGGCGCGCACTCAGGACCGAGCCCCTGTCGCTCGAGTCCTGGAAGTCCTTAAGAAAGAGGCTGGTCTGAAATCAGGTCGAAAAAATTTTTATGTTTGTCCATCCATGGTTTAAATGTCCCGAAATGTGTCCGGGATAGCGCCCCCTGGCCGGGCGCGCACTCAGGACCGAGCCCCTGTCGCTCGAGTCCTGGAAGTCCTTAAGAAAGAGGCTGGTCTGAAATCAGGTCGAAAAAATTTTTATGTTTGTTCTTCCAGGGTGTCCATGTCCCTAAATGTGTCCGAGATAGCGCCCCCTAGGCGGCCACGCATGTCCGCGTGAGCCCCTGTCCTCAGAGCCTGGAAGAACCATTCGAAAAAAGAACCATCGAAAAGAGGGGGAAAATCCAACTTTTGAGTCCCAAAATAGCTCACTTTGACTCGGACACATTTCCTGCCAATTCGGCCTGTCTAAGCCTGGCGCACCTACTAACGTGATGGGGGTGTTTTGGTAGACCTGGTAAAAACAGGGAAAATCGAAAGAGGCTTAAAGTAGGCTAGAACTCAAGCCTCTCTCGTTGTTGGACTTAGAAAAAATCCGGCTCGAAAAATAAATCCCATTGAAATGCATTGGGCTTGGCGCTGGGATTTTTTTCTAAGTATGTGAACGAAAGAGGCTAAGGAGGCTGGAAGTTAGGCCTCTCTCGTTGTTGGACTTAGAAAAAATCCACTTTTTTTGCACGGGATTTTTTCTAAGTGTCACATGGAAGAGGCTAAACAGGCTGGAGGCCAGGCCTCTCTCGTTGTTGGACTTAGAAAAAATCCCAAAAGTGGACACTCTGACAAAATCACGCATGTTGACACTTAGGCAAAAAATCCAACTTTTGCTCCACGGAAGAAAGAGGCTAAGGAGGCTGGAACTTAGGCCTCTCTCGTTGTTGGACTTAGAAAAAATCCACTTTTTTTGCACGGGATTTTTTCTAAGTGTCTCATGGAAGAGGCTAGACAGGCTGGAGGCCAGGCCTCTCTCGTTGTTGGACTTAGAAAAAATCCCAAAAGTGGACACTCTGACAAAATCACGCATGTTGACACTTTGGCAAAAAATCCAACTTTTTTGGACTTGGCCCGGCTTTTCTTCCATTTGTCCCCCACTTGGGCTGGTTCACTCCTGGGTATCTTTTGGTCATTCCCGGGGGCCCCGGAGCTCGCGCAGCTCGCTGCGGGACTTCTGGAACTCCATCCTGGGTAGGATTTTTAAACAATTTCGGACCTTTTTCCAACTTTTTCTCAAATTGTCCCCCACTTTCGCTGGTTCACTCCTGGGTATCTTTTGGTCATTCCCGGGGGTCCCGGAGCTCGCGCAGCTCGCTGCGGGGCTTCTGGAACTCCATCCTGGGTAGGATTTTTAAACAATTTCGGACCTTTTTCCAACTTTTTCTCAAATTGTCCCCCACTTTTGATGGTTCACTTCTGGGTGCCTTTTGGTCATTCCCGGTGTTCCTGCGGCTCGCGCAGCTCGCTGCGGGGCTTCTGGAACTCCATCCTGGGTAGGATTTTTAATCAATTTCGGACCTTTTTCCAACTTTTTCTCAAATTGTCCCCCACTTTCGCTGGTTCACTTCTGGGTGCCTTTTGGTCATTCCCGGTGTTCCTGCGGCTCGTGCAGCTCGCTGCGGGACTTCTGGAACTCCATCCTGGGTAGGATTTTTAAACAATTTCGGACCTTTTTCCAACTTTTTCCTCAAATTGTCCCCCACTTTCGCTGGTTCACTCCTGGGTATCTTTTGGTCATTCCCGGGGGTCCCGGAGCTCGCGCAGCTCGCTGCGGGGCTTCTGGAACTCCATCCTGGGTAGGATTTTTAAACAATTTCGGACCTTTTTCCAACTTTTTCTCAAATTGTCCCCCACTTTTGATGGTTCACTTCTGGGTGCCTTTTGGTCATTCCCGGTGTTCCTGCGGCTCGCGCAGCTCGCTGCGGGGCTTCTGGAACTCCATCCTGGGTAGGATTTTTAATCAATTTCGGACCTTTTTCCAACTTTTTCTCAAATTGTCCCCCACTTTCGCTGGTTCACTTCTGGGTGCCTTTTGGTCATTCCCGGTGTTCCTGCGGCTCGTGCAGCTCGCTGCGGGACTTCTGGAACTCCATCCTGGGTAGGATTTTTAATCAATTTCGGACCTTTTTCCAACTTTTTCTCAAATTGTCCCCCACTTTTGATGGTTCACTTCTGGGTGCCTTTTGGTCATTCCCGGTGTTCCTGCGGCTCGCGCAGCTCGCTGCGGGGCTTCTGGAACTCCATCCTGGGTAGGATTTTTAATCAATTTCGGACCTTTTTCCAACTTTTTCTCAAATTGTCCCCCACTTTTGATGGTTCACTTCTGGGTGCCTTTTGGTCATTCCCGGTGTTCCTGCGGCTCGTGCAGCTCGCTGCGGGACTCGTGGAACTCCATCCTGGGTAGGATTTTTAAACAATTTGGTACTTTTTCCTCCTTTTCCTCCATTTTTCCCCCACTTTCGCTGGTTCACTTCTGGGTGCCTTTTGGTCATTCCCGGTGTTCCTGCGGCTCGTGCAGCTCGCTGCAGGGCTTCTGGAACTCCATCCTGGGTAGGATTTTTAAACAATTTGGCACTTTTTCCTCCTTTTCCTCCATTTTTCCCCCACTTTCGCTGGTTCACTTCTGGGTGCCTTTTGGTCATTCCCGGTGTTCCTGCGGCTCGTGCAGCTCGCTGCGGGACTTGTGGAACTCCATCCTGGGTAGGATTTTTAAACAATTTGGTACTTTTTCCTCCTTTTCCTCCATTTTTCCCCCACTTTCGCTGGTTCACTTCTGGGTGCCTTTTGGTCATTCCCGGTGTTCCTGCGGCTCGTGCAGCTCGCTGCGGGACTTGTGGAACTCCATCCTGGGTAGGATTTTTAAACAATTTGGTACTTTTTCCTCCTTTTCCTCCATTTTTCCCCCACTTTCGCTGGTTCACTTCTGGGTGCCTTTTGGTCATTCCCGGTGTTCCTGCGGCTCGTGCAGCTCGCTGCGGGACTTGTGGAACTCCATCCTGGGTAGGATTTTTAAACAATTTGGTACTTTTTCCTCCTTTTCCTCCATTTTTCCCCCACTTTCGCTGGTTCACTTCTGGGTGCCTTTTGGTCATTCCCGGTGTTCCTGCGGCTCGTGCAGCTCGCTGCGGGACTTGTGGAACTCTACCCTGGGTGGGATCATATGATTTTCAACCCATTTTGGACCTTTTTCCCGACTTTCCCTCCATTTCCCTCCCACTTTCGATGGTCCACTCCTGGGTGTCTTTTGGTCATTCCCGGGACCCGGGAAGCCTCGGGCCTGCGGCGGGACTTGTGGATCTCCATGCTGGGCATGATTTTATGAGTTTTCTGGACTTTCTCTTCCCCGGGACCCGGGAGGCACGCGGCTGGACGTTATGCCCCCTAAAATCCCTCCCTTTGCTCGTAAGGCCAATTTTCCTCCGGATTTACTCTCTATAGACCCCAAGGAAAAAAATACCCGACCGGCGTCCATTTTTGACATCGGTCTCCAATCTAGGGCACGCGGGCCGAAAGCGGTACGCCGGTTCCGAAATCCGGCCCCCGCATTTTTTGGGTATTTTTTGAAAAAAATGGCATTTTTGGGACCGGGGGGACTTGCTGGACTCAGTCCCGGGTGCGGATTTTGAAAACGTTGAGGACTTTTGGATTTTCCCCCAGCTTTTCTCCCCCACTTGCAGTTTGACTTTGCGGGGTGCGTTACGGCTGTGCCGGGCGTCCCTGGACTCGGGTGGCCAGCTGCGGGGCTGGTGGGGGACTGATTTTTGAACACTTTGAGGACTTTTGGCTACTCTGCCAGCTTTTCTCCCCCACTTGCAGTGTGACTTTGCGGGCCTTGTTACGGAGGTGCCGGGCTTCCCTGGACTCGGGTGGCCAGCTGCGGGACTCGTGGGACTGATTTTGGAACACTTTGAGGACATTTAACTTCTTTCCCAGCTTTTTTCCCCTCCACTTCCAGTTTGACTTTGCGGGGTGCGTTATGGACGTGCTGGGCATCCCGGAACTCGGGCGGCCGGCTGCGGGACATTTTGCCCTCCTCCAAACCCCAGCCCTCTTTGTTTATCATGCCTATTTTCTGCTGGACACACACCCTCTCTTTTGAGCTGCCTCTTTTTTTAAATTTGGATATGATTTATTGATGAATGGATTTGTTTTCCCCTTTTTAAATGATGGTTGATGTCTATCTTTTTAATACTTGCTTCTGGCTGCAGCCGAGACTTACAGTGTGATGCATCCAACCCCAACCCTGGTTTTTGTTTCCCTTAAAAACTTGGGGAAATGGACAGCTTTTTGGGGGGGCACTTCCAGCAAATGGAGGGACCTATTTGGAATTCCCCACCCGGGTGGAGATCCACGGCGAGCCGGCCTTCCTAAAGGGACAGCAACATGGACACTCTGCCATCATTGCAGCTTCTTTTTTTTTTTGGGGCACTCTGTCATATTTCCAGCTTTTTTTCGTGCTGACTTCCAGCAAATAGAGGGACCTGTTTTGAATTCCCTACCCGGGTGTAGATCCACGGCAAGCCGGCCTTCTTAAAGGGACAGGCACCCCCCTGTCCCTTGACACCTGCTTCCCTCCTCGGCGTCACCGAAATCCCACAAAATGACTGAAAATAGGACCCCAAATGACATCACTCGGTCCGGTTCTTTGGGTCTCACTCGGGGGCTTCTTTGACTCTGGAAGGCATGGTGAACCAAAAGTAGACACTTGGAAAAAATCCCCACTTTACAAGTTGACACTTTGAAAAAAAATCCCGACTATATAAGTTGACACTTGGAAAAAATCCCCACTTTATAAGTTGACACTTGGAAAAAATCCCGACTTTATAAGTTGACACTTGGAAAAAATCCCCACTTTATAAGTTGACACTTAGAAAAAATCCCGACTTTATAAGTTGACACTTAGAAAAAATCCCCACTTTATTTTGGAAAGGTTGGTACACCAAAAGTGGACACTTAGAAAAAATCCCCACTTTATTTTGGAAAGGTTGGTACACCAAAAGTGGACACTTAGAAAAAATCCCGACTTTGACTTTCGCAGGTCTATTACACTAAAAGTTGACACTCTGTCATATTTCCAGCTTTTTTTTGTGCTGACTTCCAGCAGATAGAGGGACCTATTTTGAATTCCCTACCCTGGTGCAGAACCACGGCAAGCCGGCCTTCCTAAAGGCACAGGCACATGGACACTCTGCCATAAGTGCAGCTTTTTCTTCTAAGGGTGCAGCGGCGGCGGAAGTCCACCGGAGGGCTCCAAATCCCCGCTTTCCTTTTTAGGCTTAAAGTGGCTTTTCCCTCCTTAAAAACTTGGGGAAATGGACAGCTTTTTGGGGGGGCACTTCCAGCAAATAGAGGGACCTATTTGGAATTCCCCACCCGGGTGGAGATCCACGGCAAGCCGGCCTTCTTAAAGGGACAGGCACATGGACACTCTGCCATCATTGCAGCTTCTTCTTTTTTTTTTTCCCCTGTCATATTTCCAGCTTTTTTGTGCTGACTTCCAGCAAATAGAGGGACCTGTTTTGAATTCCCTACCCGGGTGTAGATCCACGGCAAGCCGGCCTTCTTAAAGGGACAGGCACCCCCCCTGTCCCTTGACACCTGCTTCCCTCCTCGGCGTCACCGAAATCCCACAAAATGACTGAAAATAGGACCCCAAATGACATCACTCGGTCCGGTTTTTTGGGTCTCACTCGGGGGCTTCTTTGACTCTGGAAGGCATGGTGAACCAAAAGTGGACACTTGGGAAAAAAATCCCCACTTTACAGGTTGACACTTGGAAAAAAATCCCCACTTTATAAGTTGACACTTAGAAAAAATCCCGACTATATAAGTTGACACTTAGAAAAAATCCCCACTTTATTTTGGAAGGGTTGGTACACCAAAAGTTGACACTTAGAAAAAATCCCGACTTTATTTTGGAAGGGTTGGTACACCAAAAGTTGACACTTAGAAAAAATCCCGACTTTATTTTGGAAGGGTTGGTACACCAAAAGTTGACACTTAGAAAAAATCCCGACTTTATTTTGGAAGGGTTGGTACACCAAAAGTTGACACTTAGAAAAAATCCCAACTTTTACACTTAGAAAAAATCCAGCTTTTTGTTGCTGACTTCCATCAAATAGAGGGACTTTTTCCATGTTTCTTAACCGGGTGTCGATCCAAGGCGGGTGGGCCTTCTGGAAGCGACACCCTCCTTGACACTTAGAAAAAATCCAGCTTTTTGTTGCTGACTTCCATCAAATAGAGGGACTTTTTCCATGTTTCTTAACCGGGTGTCGATCCAAGGCGGGTGGGCCTTCTGGAAGCGACACCCTCCTTGACACTTAGAAAAAATCCAGCTTTTTGTTGCTGACTTCCATCAAATAGAGGGACTTTTTCCATGTTTCTTAACCGGGTGTCGATCCAAGGCGGGTGGGCCTTCTGGAAGCGACACCCTCCTTGACACTTAGAAAAAATCCAGCTTTTTGTTGCTGACTTCCATCAAATAGAGGGACTTTTTCCATGTTTCTTAACCGGGTGTCGATCCAAGGCGGGTGGGCCTTCTGGAAGCGACACCCTCCTTGACACTTAGAAAAAATCCAGCTTTTTGTTGCTGACTTCCATCAAATAGAGGGACTTTTTCCATGTTTCTTAACCGGGTGTCGATCCAAGGCGGGTGGGCCTTCTGGAAGCGACACCCTCCTTGACACTTAGAAAAAATCCAGCTTTTTGTTGCTGACTTCCATCAAATAGAGGGACTTTTTCCATGTTTCTTAACCGGGTGTCGATCCAAGGCGGGTGGGCCTTCTGGAAGCGACACCCTCCTTGACACTTAGAAAAAATCCAGCTTTTTGTTGCTGACTTCCATCAAATAGAGGGACTTTTTCCATGTTTCTTAACCGGGTGTCGATCCAAGGCAGGTGGGCCTTCTGGAAGCGACCCTCTCCTTCACACTTAGAAAAAATCCAGCTTTTTGTTGCTGACTTCCATTAAATAGAGGGACTTTTTTCATTTTTCTTAACCGGGTGTCGATCCAAGGCAGGTGGGCCTTCTGGAAGCGACACCCTCCTTGACACTTAGAAAAATTCCAGCTTTTTGTTGCTGACTTCCATTAACTAGAGGGACTTTTTTCATTTTTCTTAACCGGGTGGTGATCCAAGGCAGGTGGGCCTTCTGGAAGCGACACCCTCCTTGACACTTAGAAAAAATCCAGCTTTTTGTTGCTGACTTCCATCAAATAGAGGGACTTTTTTCATTTTTCTTAACCGGGTGTCGATCCAAGGCAGGTGGGCCTTCTGGAAGCGACACCCTCCTTGACACTTAGAAAAAATCCAGCTTTTTGTTGCTGACTTCCATCAAATAGAGGGACTTTTTTCATTTTTCTTAACCGGGTGTCGATCCAAGGCAGGTGGGCCTTCTGGAAGCGACACCCTCCTTAACACTTAGAAAAAATCCAGCTTTTTGTTGCTGACTTCCATTAACTAGAGGGACTTTTTTCATTTTTCTTAACCGGGTGGTGATCCAAGGCAGGTGGGCCTTCTGGAAGCGACACCCTCCTTGACACTTAGAAAAATTCCAGCTTTTTGTTGCTGACTTCCATTAACTAGAGGGACTTTTTTCATTTTTCTTAACCGGGTGGTGATCCAAGGCAGGTGGGCCTTCTGGAAGCGACACCCTCCTTGACACTTAGAAAAAATCCAGCTTTTTGTTGCTGACTTCCATCAAATAGAGGGACTTTTTTCATTTTTCTTAACCGGGTGTCGATCCAAGAATGGTGGGCCTTCTGGAAGTGACACCCTCCTTGACACTTAGAAAAATTCCAGCTTTTTGTTGCTGACTTCCATCAAATAGAGGGACCTATTTGGAATTCCCCACCCGGGTGGAGATCCACGGCAAGCCGGCTTTCCTAAAGGGACAGGCACATGGACACTATTCGCAGCTTCTTTTTTTTTTTTTGGCACTGACTTCCAGCTAAGGGTGCAGCGGCGGCGGAAGTCCACCGGAGGGCTCCAAATCCCCGCTTTCCTTTTCAGGCTTAAAGTTGCCTTTCCCTCTTTAGAGCCTTGGGCAAATGTACAGCTATATTTTGTGCTGACTTCCAGCAAATAGAGGGACCTATTTTGAATTCCCTACCCGGGTGTAGATCCACGGCAAGCCGGCCTTCTTAAATGGACAGGCACCCCCCTCCCGGAACACCTGCTTCGCTCCTCGGCGTCACCGAAATCCCACAAAATGACTCAAAATAGGGCCCCAAATGACATCACTCGGCCCGGTTGTTTAGGTCTCACTCTGGGGCTTCTATGACCCTGGAGGGCATGGTACAGCAAAAGTGGACACTTAGAAAAAATCCCGACTTTTAAAAGTTGACACTTAGAAAAAATCCCGACTTTTAAAAGTTGACACTTAGAAAAAATCCCGACTTTATTTTGGAAGGGTTGGTACGCGAAAAGTTGACACTTAGAAAAAATCCCGACTTTGTTTTGGAAGTGTTGGTACTCCAAAAGTTGACACTTAGAAAAAATCCCGACTTTGTTTTGGAAGGGTTGGTACTCCAAAAGTTGACACTTAGAAAAAATCCCGACTTTGTTTTGGAAGGGTTGGTACTCCAAAAGTTGACACTTAGAAAAAATCCCGACTTTGTTTTGGAAGGGTTGGTACTCCAAAAGTTGACACTTAGAAAAAATCCCGACTTTGTTTTGGAAGGGTTGGTACTCCAAAAGTTGACACTTAGAAAAAATCCCGACTTTGACACTTAGAAAAATTCCAGCTTTTTTTCCCTCTGACTTCCATTAAATAGAGGGACTTTTTTCATGTTTCTTAGCCGGGTGTCGATCCAAGGCGGGCGGGCCTTCTGGAAGCGACACCCTCCTTGACACTTTGTCATATTTTCAGCTTTTTTGTGCTGACTTCCATTCAATAGAGGGACTTTTTTCATGTTTCTTAACCGGAATGTGATCCAAGGCGGGTGGGCCTTCTGGAATGGACACCCGCCTGGACACTTAGGGTTAGGGTTAGGGTTAGGGTTGGGATTAGGGTTAGGGTTAGCGGGGCGTTCTTGAAGGGACTCCCTCCGGAACACCTTGTCATATTTCCAGCTTTTTTCCTCTGACTTCCATCAAATAGAGGGACTACTTTTGACTTATCGACCCGGCTGGTGATCCAAGGCCGGGGGGCCTCCTGGAAGGGACCCCCGCCTGGACACCTAGGGTTAGGGTTAGGGTTAGGGTTGGGATTAGGGTTAGGGTTAGGGTTAGGGTTAGCCAGCTTTTTGTTGCTGACGGCGGGTGGGCCTTCTGGAAGCGACACCCTCCTAGATACTCTGTCATATTTGCAGCTTTTTGTTGCTGACTTCCATTAAATAGAGGGACTTTTTTCATTTTTCTTAACCGAGTGGTGATCCAAGGCGGGTGGGCCTTCTGGAAGCGACACCCTCCTTGACACTTAGAAAAATTCCAGCTTTTTGTTGCTGACTTCCATTAACTA